>NC_092873.1:523498127-523798127 GCF_028372415.1 Notamacropus eugenii
AAAGCTCACCCCTCTGTTGCTCTGTTCTCACACCAGTGCCCTGATGCAATGCGTTCATTCAGTGCACTTGCTACCTATCTGTGCCACTGATGTCATCAATCAAGGACTGCTACCGCATTAACATGGCTGCCCCTGTTTAAGCCAGCCCCATGTTGTAACTCAGAGAAGTTGGGAATCAAAAGCTGTGTTATTTATGCACTCCTTTATCTCATTCCATCCTACAAAATTTCCCACCCTGACACCAAGAACTGGGGAAGTGGATGTATATCCATCAATCTGAAACACCTCCTGAATCCCCCATCCAATCCTGCAAACAGTTATCACTGTTATGAAGCACCCAGCACAACCCCAGGGCCTTGTTCCCAAATGATTAATCTCCCATGGAGTCTGGCTTTAGTTACCACATAAAATCACTGAGAAAAGTTATCCATGCTAGGGTCACCGGCTCTTGTGGAGTATGAAGAAGGTTGAAATAGGGAAGCCCTTTTCCTTTTGTAACCCCGTCCTAAGAGGGCCCAAGGCTGGGGAACAGCCCCCTTTCTCCTCAGAGCTCTGCCAAAGTTGGGCACCCAAGGAGGAGCTTTAAAAATACGTGTGGAGAGTGCAGTATTTGGAGTCAGGGGCCCTGGGCACAAATCTCAATTTTGCCAGTTACTACCTATGTGATGTTGGCTGAGTCCCTTAACCTCTTTGGGCCTGTTTCTTTATTTGTAAAATGGGAGCATTGGATTAGCTGGCCCCTGAGATCTTTCCACCTCTTATTATGCAATGCTTACCAGATAAAGACTTCTGATGGCAAGGATAGATGACTGTGACAGGTGAAAGCTCTGCTGAAGGAGACACAGTCTAAGTGGTGCAGTGGATAGAGTGCTAGGCCTGAAATCAGGGAGACCCGAGTTCAAATCTAACTTCTAATCATTACTAGCGTGTGACCTCACTTAAACTCTCAGTGTCTCAGTTTCCTCATCTGTAAAATGGGAACAATAATGCTTAATCCTGCCTCAAACGGGTTTTTTTATCCTTAGATGGGATAGCACATGTAAAATAATGTAAATATGCGAGTAGTTAGAAACAGACTGAGTATTAATTTCTCTGTTTTATCAAAAGGGTAGCTGAAGCACAAAGACATTAATGACTTGTCCACAGTCATATAGCTGGTGAGATTTAGAGCTGTCTCACCACTATACTGACGGTGCAGAGGCATTTCCAAATCCCTCCACCTCTGGGTTCCTTCATGCTTTTGTTGCCAAGGAGTTGGGAGCTAGGATGTAGACAGGCATGTTTTGATGAGAGAGCCAGGCAGCCCCAAACCAAGGGCATTCAGGACTCATGGAAAAGGAAGCCGCAAGACCACAGAGGATAGCTGAGACCACAGTCTGTCAGAGCAAAAGATGATGCAGTGGAATAGAAAACCTGGTAAGCTTGAAGTCAGGAGAGACCTGGGGGTGAAGCCCAGATCCAGCCTTCAGGAGCTGTGTGATTTCATAAGATAAAATGTGTAAAGTAAGGATGACAGTCCTCCTTCTTCCTCCCTCACTCAGTTGTGAGGAAAGTGTTTTATGAGCTATCACAACTGTTGCTGCTGCTCCTCCTCCTCCTCCTTCTCCTCCTCCTATTACTACTGCTGCTGCTTCTACTACTGCTGCTGCTTCTGCTGCTGCTGCTACTACTACTACTACTGCTGCTTCTGCTGCTGCTTCTGCTGCTGCTGCTACTATTGCTGCTGCTTCTGCTGCTGCTGCTACTACTGCTGCTGCTTCTGCTGCTGCTGCTACTACTGCTGCTGCTTCTGCTGCTGCTGCTACTACTGCTACTACTACTACTACTACTGCTGCTTCTGCTGCTGCTTCTGCTACTGCTACTACTGCTGCTGCTGCTTCTGCTGCTACTACTGCTACTGCTACTGCTACTACTACTGCTGCTGCTTCTGCTGCTGCTGCTTCTGCTGCTGCTGCTGCTACTACTGCTGCTGCTTCTGCTGCTGCTGCTACTAACCAGCCATATATATTTATGTTTATACATGTATAAAACCTCTTTAAGGTTTACAAAGCCCTTTTTATATTATCTCATTTAGTCCTCACAGTAATCCTGGGAGGTGGATATTAGTATCACTTCCATTTTACAGAGGAGGAAGCTTAGGCACACAACATTGAAATGACTCGCCCAGGGTTACACTGCTACAAAGTGTCTGAGCTTGGATTTGAGTTCGGATCTTCCTGACTCCAGGCTGAGGACCCAGTAACCTGTGGGGCCCTCTTATTGCTATTCCAGGCTAGGATCAAGGTACGGGAGGCAGAGGCTATCATGGAGCCAAATGGAAGATGTCCTCCATTGTCTTTGCCTGACCCTGGTATAGATGTTCTACTTCAAGAGAAGACTGGGATTGGGAGAAGATAAAAGCTGCCCTGAGCAGGAGCAACCACAGCACTGGCAACAGAGGGAAGACACTGACAGCTGGGGAGAGGGCAGGGAGCCATAAAAGGGGGAATTTTAACTGAGTCCTGAAGGAAACCAGGTAAGCCATGAGGAGGAGATGAGCCAGGAAAGCATTTTGGGCCATGGCAGACAACCAGTGAGTGCAAAGGCACATAGATGGGAGATAAAGGAAAGGAGAAATTCCTGGTCATAGTGGACCCATCCTTCTTGACCTCCCTCCAGCCTTTGTAATGACTGATCTCCTTCTCCTTGTTACTCTTTTCTCTCTAGGATTTTGTGATATAGATCCCTCTTGAATCTTCTGCCTGTTTGACCACTTCTTTTCAGTTTCTTTTGCTGGATCTTCATCCAGGTTCTGTCTAATCATGGGTGTCCCCCAAGGCCCTGTCCTGAGCCTTCTCTTTTCCATCTGTGCTAACTTGCTTAGTGATCTCATCATCCTTCATGAATTCAGTGATAGTTTCCCTACAGATGGTTCTCACATGTGTTTTTCCAGCACTGACCTCTCTCCTGACCTCCAGGCTCACATCTCAAGCCAGGTGTTAAGTAGACATTTGTAACTCAGCATGTTCAAAACTGAATTCATTGCTCCCTGCCCCGCCCCCCCTTCCTAGCTTCTCTATCATTGTCAAGGCCACCACTACCCTCCAAGTCATCCAGGATTTCAACTTAGGAGTCATCCTGGACTCCTCACTACTTCTCATCCCCTCCCTCCCTCTCCACTGCCAAGGCATGTCAATCACCTCTGCACCATCTCTTTAATATATTCCCCTTTCTCCTTTGACACAACTGTGCAGATCCTCCTCATCTCACACCTCCCTACCACAGTGGCTGTTGGTGGGACTGCCTACCTCAAATCTCTCTCCACTCTAGTCTGTTCTCCATTCAGTTATTAAAGGCATTTTCCTAAAGTGCACATCTGATCATATCACATTCTCTACTCTGGTAATTCTAGTGTCTCCCAATCCCCTAGAGGATTAAATGAAAATCCTTTGTTTGGCATTTATAACCTAGCCCCATCCTAGCTCTCCAGTCCTCTTACACCTGATGCCCCACCACATACTCTGTGATTCATCCACCCTGTTGCCTTACTGCTTCTTTGCCAACTCTGTGCATTTTCACTGGCTGTTCTCCTCCTTGATCTCTGCCTCCTGCCTTCTACAAGAAGACTTTCCCTGTCCTCTGTAAGCCTAATGACTTCCCTCTGACATTTCCTCCAATTAATCCTCTATGGATCTTGTTGTACATAATTTTTATATGTTGTCTCCTTCATTAGAATATAAACTCCTTGAAGTCAAGGACTGTTTTTGCCTCTTTGTGTGTCCTCAGCACTTAGCACATAGTAGGTGCTTAAGAAATGCTTGTTGGCTGACTGACCCTGTTAAGAAGTTAAGGTGGCTGTTATTATCCTTAATTTACATATGAGGATACTGAGGCACGGAGAGATTAAGTAATTTGCCCAAAGTCATAGCTAGTAAGTGGCAGAACAGAGGTTGGATCCCTGATCTTCTGATTTCCATTCCAGAGTTTGTCCCATTATAGCAAAGGTAGAAGAATCTTAGAAGAAACAGTCTTGGGGACATTGGATATAGCAGGCTTGGAGAGGCAGAAGGAAGACTTTCAGCACAACTCTTCCTTTTTTTGAAAGAAAAAAGAATTTTTGCCTTTGAGAGCTGACGTTTCCAAAGAGGCTGGAAGCATTACCCATATGTACAAAAGACCTCTGGGCTGGTGCTTACAGAAGAGGGGAAAGAAGGAGCCAGATTTAAGGCTTCCTTCAGGACCGCTAGGCACCCTGCCTTATGGTACTGCTCTGCCCTGCCTGCCATCTCCTCGAGTTCCCTTTCCCAACGCCTTGGAACTGAAGGTCTTCTTGACCTTGGCGTGAGGACTGATGTAATCTTCATGTGAGGGTGGACCGTCCTTGAATAATTTCTCCAATACATTAAGCACAAACCTCCTCTCCTTCTTGCTCACGCATGTGCACACATCTTTTTGTTACATCTCTTATTTCATGAACAAACCTCTATTATGGATGACACTAAGAAACCAACCCTCCTTTTTATTTTGAGAAAGCCTGCATCCTCCTGAGAGCACCAGCTCTCGGTAGTCAGGATAGTGTGCTGAGTCCCTATTCACTCCTAATTTCTTCTAGGTTTCCAGCACCATGAAATAATTGAGCATCCTTAGAAACTTTCTACACTCATTATTTACAGTGTATTTTCTGACCTGAGATTGTGTCCATGTAGCACAAAGGGAAGGAGGATATTTCTAATTATCTAATACAATATACTTCAACAAACATTTCTACTGTGTCCAAAGCATTGTAAATGCAGACAAAAATGAAGGTCCCTGTTCTCAGGGAACTCACATTCCATTGGGGTGAAACAAAGATAGTCTTAAACCTAAGAATCTCATGAACTTGATTGGAAATCTCCTCAGTTTAATCTAGCATTTCCCTGTCGACTCCCCTGCACATATACAGGTAAATAAATCCAGTGGAATTTGAGGATGGAGAGAGAGCCAAGAGCTTGGGGCTCAGAAATGTTTGGATCAGGAAAGGCATCTGAGGCAAATTCATTAGAATGGGGACAAAACAGAATCATGGGTGACTGAGGCACAATGATTTTGCTTTATTGTTCATCCACCCACCAATCAGAGAGTGATGACTGGATGTCATTTCTAGCTGAGAGGCTGATAGGATGGTCTCTATCCAACTCTGGCTGCATCCAGCTATTCAGGGAGAGAAATAGGGTCCTTTGGTTGCTTCTCAAACTGGGAGTCTGAGGTAATCAGGAGAACCTTGATCTTTATTAAATATCAAGCCCCACTTTGAGTCCATGGCGGGGCTGGCCTCATTAATCATATCCCAAAGACTCTCTCACCTTAGAGGAGGATCGTGGAGGTTGGTCAGTGTGGTATTTATGCTCATAATTATGTGGGACCATAGCTGTCTCACCCGCACACACTCATCATTTTGTGTATATACAAAATGGTCATTTAGGTCAAGCGGGTCATTTCTAGGAGGTGCTCTGTGAGGGGGATCAGGGAAACCATCTGCCCTATTCCATCCTTCCCTATCTAATGCCTGAAAGTCCACTATGAGGGATTTATTCCTCTGGGGAAGCACTGATCTCAATCTTTCACTGAGTTTACACTCCCAACCCTTCATTTTGAATAATTTTCTCAGGTTACTCCTCCCCCTCATAACTCCCTGTGACCAGAGGAGGGAAGGCATGAGGATGGTCAGTGTCAAAGAAGTTAGTTCTGAGGATGAAGGTGGGCAGTAGGGTACAGAAAGGGGAAAGGCAAGGAAAGAGGAGCCCAAAGACGAAGCTGAGATAGAACATTGGACTTGGAGGCAGACAGATCAGGGTTCAAATCCCATCGCAGACACTTGTTAGCAGTAGGAACCTGAGCAGTCACTTAACCTCTTCATTTCCATTTTTCACTGGTAAAAGGGAGAGGATTATAATAGAAGTTAAGAAGTAATTTCCTATACCCATAAAAATCAGAGATCCAATAAAAAATAGCACCAACCCCACAAGGTTGTTGTAAGCATTGAATGAGATAATAAATGTAAAGTGTTTTGCAAACCTTAGAGTCCTATAGAAATGTTTTGGTCTGGACCTGGGTGTGGTCCCACCAGTGTGGGGGAACTCCTCTATGAGGGATCTCCCTCTTTTAATGCAGGTCAGCACTTGCTCTGCAACTTAGCATCTTAGAGAGTTGCTGGGATGGTAAGAATGACATGACTTACCCAGGGTAAGGCAGCCAGTACGTGTCAGAGGTGGGGCTTGAACACAGTTCTTGCTTCCAAGGTGATTTCTGTATCTTCTATGCTACAGCACACACTCTCTCTCCATTATCACTAGTATTACTATTATTATTGCAAGGGAGGTTTAAGACAACCCCATCCCATTTTTACTTTGATATCTGAACTAGGTGAGAATATGTCTCAAACATTTGGGGGAATTCTCTTGGCTGAGGAGAATGGGATCTATTGCTAGAGATAGCAAGATACCTTGCTAGATACTTGTCAGGGAAAGTCTGGTGACTGGGAGTCGCAGACCGGAGGCCAAACTGAAAGCAAAGACATTTGTTAGCATGTTAAGGAGTACTGCTCTCAGAAAAGTAGCTTCAGTTCCCTAGGGTACAGCTCTGGTCTTTATAACAGTCCATATTCACTTACAGTACGCAATCAACAGTATTCTAATGCAATTTGGGATAGATAAATAAGATATTTCATAGGAAAGATGGGGGCAGAGAAAGAGAAAAGAAAGGAATTGATTAAGGAAGAAAAGGAGAGTATTTAGAATGCAACTGGAAGAATTTATTGTAGGAACAACTTCCTTCTTCAAGGGCAGGAGACAAGTGAAGGGACCAAATATTTTGACAGTTGTGAAAGAAGTCCTTTTTAGACACAATTTCTGGGTCTCTTATCCATGAACAAGTAGTTGTCACACCAATGGACAAGACCATCCACTTTATCATGTCCTTGCATAGTTTGTTATATTTCATTTCTTACTTTCCACTTTTTGGTCACCAAGTGGTTGGGAGATTTCGATATTGTTATTCCATCAAGATGTAGTGAAATGATTGTGTTTCCTATTTTTCCCTCACACTTTTCAACCAACTCGATGATAAGTATTAAGTATAAAACATCTTTGAAAGCTACTGGATTGACCCCATTCAAGTCCATTTCAAGTGGCTGAGGAATTTCTAGGTCTTGTGTAAGAGCATCATGTCAGCTGGAATTGTGGAGCTCCATAAAGGGAAGAGAGTGTGGCTGAACTGGAGGTGGGGGAAGGGAGAGACCTTGGCTCTAGCTTTGAGTTGCCTTCCTTGTTTCATTTGGCTGCAAGAGGAACTTGTGAATATCAAAAAGCCTGGAGGACATTGGATCTTTTTATTAGTATGCCAGCACTGTCATCTTGGGCACAGCAGAGGTCGATGTCAGTGTCTACACTGGGAGTCAAGAATAGACTTGATATACTTAAGAGAAACTTCTTGAACACATCAGGAATGGCAGAAAAGAAATTTCAGTGACCACAGACAACTTTCCCCTGAACTCTTTGTATTTATGGGACATTTTTTGGGGGATGTTTCAAACCAACTGTTCAACCTTAGTAAATATCCCTTTATAAGAGCTACTTAAGACTGGCTGATTACACGGATTCTCAGTGGTTAATCTTGGAGTGGGGGAAGCACATGGGGTGGCGCTCAAGCCAGTGGCAATTGAGAAGAATGAGATCTGGTCCATGTATGAAGGAAGCTAGAGGGTGTAAGGGGCGGTGTACTGGACCTGGATCTAAGAGAACCTGAATTCAGATCCTGCTCAGGCACCCACCTTCTCAGTTTCCTCATCTGTAAAATGGAGATAATAATAACACCTCCATCCCAGGGCTCTTGTGAGAACCAAATGAGATAATATATTACCTAAAGTGCTTTGCAAATGCAAAACATTATTATTTATAGGATGGATAAAGGAAGGTGGATGGGAGAACATAGGGCAAGAATGGAGGCAAAGAATAATCCAAGTAGGCTGGAATATAAAACATATTAAGGGGTGAGGTAACCTGTGAGGTAATATAATGAAGTAGAATGAGTGCTGGTTTGGGGTTCAAGTCCTGACTCTGTCACTTCTGAATATGACCTTGATGTTTCTCTGGGCCTCATTTTCCTCATCTGTAAAATGAGTGGGCTGCACTAAGGTCACTAAGGTCACTTCCATCTTTCAATCTATGGGATCACAAATCAAGAGCTAGAAGAGACTTTAGAGGTCATGCTATTTAGTGCTGGAAATGGCCTTAGGAATCTAGTTCATTCTCCTCATTTACAGAGGAGGAAACTGAGACCTGAAGTAGCTATATAACTTATACAGAAGGCAAGGGCAAATTGGAGATAATCAACAGAGGGAAGGAACTGGAATGAAAGGGGGTCAGGGAAAGCAACAGAACATGCACACAGATGAGTCTATGCAGGACAATTTGAGGAGGGAGTGAGTCCCAACAGCTCAGGGATGGATGGAGAAAAGCTTTCTGAGCTAAGGAGAAGGCATGCGGGCTGGGTCCCAAAGGAAACCTCTGAGCTGTTCTTTCCTGAGGGAGAGGGAAGGATGTTTCCAAACTCCCCAACAGTTTTTAGCAGAGGATGAGATGAAAATCTTCCTTCTGCTCCTGACTCCCTTCGTGACCTGGGGTAAGATGCTTCCCTTCTCTGGATTCTGGTTCCTCACCTTTAAATGGAAAGTATAGGATTCAAGGCTCTCTATGACTTCCATTAGTTCTTAATCCTCTGTTTATCTCCTACAAGTCTCTCCTGGGATTTACTTTTCTTTCAGGATGTGTTTGGCACATAGTAAGCAGTTAATAAGTGCTTTTGCATCCATTCATTCACTTACTTATCCATTCACTCTTTCATTAATTCACTCAACCAGTCCTTTACCAATTCACTTATTCATTCACACATTCGTTCATTTGCTCCTTCATTCTAGAAGGCTCAGCATCCAGTAGAGTTGAGTTCCACAGGGAAGATCTGCAGTCATTGAACCAAGGATGATTTTTCCATGGGGAAGAGACAGACTTGGGATTTGTATTTCCAGTCATCCATCTATGTGTCCTCTGTTGCATCCAAAGGGCAAAAAGGAAATGAATCTCACACTAGTCTTTTTTTTTTTAGTGCTTAAGATTCCTCTGAGATTGTTTTTCTTTCCAAAAGCTTCTAAGGACTTGTCTCCTTCCTGCCTTCATCCAGCTATCTCCATCCTGTCAAAGGTGTCCTAGCAGCCAGATGTAATTTTTTTCTTCCCAAGCCCAATGCAGGCTCCAGAGAGGGCACAACCCCTTCTCCATACCCCTCCCAGTAGAAGAATAACAATCCTTAGCAGCCCTTACCCCAGGAGTCTGGCTCTTCTGTAGCTTTTATGAAAAGCTACATGAGCTAATGGCTAGCATGTTGAATCCAGAGGCAGGAATACCAGTGTCCAAATCCTACCTTTGACAATTCACTCAGCAAGGATTTCTTAAGTGCCTCATGTACCAGGCCAGGAGTCAGGGAAACAAATGAATCCAGTTCTTGCCCACAGGGAGTTTATGTTCTACTAGAATGAGAGAAGTTTAGAACTGAGAGTAATCAAAGAGATCTTTAATCCAATTTCCCCTATTTTGCAGATTGGGAAATTGAGTCCTAGAAAAGGAAATTGGATCCTTTGAAGTCTCACAGTTAATTAGATGTGCCACCAAGTACTGGAATCCTCAAACTTTGGTGCCCTAGGCTAGCCTTTCCACTTCTCTGATGACTCTCCTAAGGATATTTACTGGTACCATGGAGAGAGCACTGGGCATGGAATCAGGATCAAGTTAGAATTCTGACTTTGCCATTTATTACCCTTGTGACCTTGGGAAGGTTACTCTGCCTCCGTTAGTTTCCTCATCTGTAAAATGAGAGGGATGGACTCAATGACCCAGAACACTCCTTATAGACCTAAATTTGTGATCCTATGAAATGCCAGTGCCAGAAGCAGAGGCTTATATTCTATTGCATGTCCATTAAAAAAAATAATCCCAAACATATAAAAATAAATATTAAGTAAATTCATGGAGTGGAGGGCAGTGGCAACAGTGGGAAGTCAGGAAAATTTTCCTCTAGGAAGTTTTGAGGGGAGGGCTTCTAAGAGGTGGAAGAGGGAGGATATGTAGGTATAGGGCACAGCCTATATAAAGGCACAGGAAATGGAGTGTCACAAATGGGGGACAATCAGGTTAGTTTGACCAAAACATAGAGTATGTTAGAGGGTGTGATGGGCGCCAGTCCTGGAAAGGTAAGTTGGTGAAAGACTTTACTTGTTCAGCTTGTTACTTGTGTGATTAGGGGCAAGCGGTGATTAAGCCCTTGTAATTGTATTCTTCACGTAGTGTGGCACATAGTAGGAGCTGAATAAATGCTTATTGATTGATTGATAACAATGCCTATGATGATGCCTGCAACTTCTCTTTGTTCTATATTATTTATTTTCCTTTCTTATTCATTCTCATTTTGTCATCAAGTTTTCCCCTCCTTTTTTCATTTATTCTCCTCTCCTGTGGGATTCAACTCAATCAATAATCAATCAACATTTATTAAGCACCTACTATGTGCCAGGCATGGCTCTAGCTCAGGTTCCTGGGAATCTCCTACCTAGTCCAGTCCTGATCAACCCTTCTAACCCCTCTCCACCAATGAATTAATATGGAGACATGCCTTCAATTACATACATTCATAAACGAACATGCCCTCTCAGGGGCAGTCTCCTTTAGAGTATTTCTGTGGCTCGTGGGAGACAGGGGGTAAATGTGGATTCTGCACCAGCTCTTGGGTAGTTTCCTTTTTTTATTTTTTTAATACTCTTCCCCAGTTTTTTTTCCCAGATGGATCTGGGGCCCCTATTCTGGCTCACAGTGAAGAGTGAGCTTGCTGGGAAGGGGAGAGACAGCATGCAAACTCCAGCTGGTGAACTGTTTGCTGTAACTCTATTTTTAATATACATTGCTGACCCTAATGATGGTCTATTGAGATGAGGGCAAGGAATGTCTGATCAAGTGGAGATTAATTTTTGACTGCGGCTGGGAAATGCATGAAAATGCCCTCCTTTTTCTCCATCCCGACTCCCGGGATGCTTTGATTGATTGGCTAGTTTACAAATGAAGGTGATAAAATTAGGTTGAAGACCACATACATTCCTTAAAATGAGGCTGGCTGGTCGTGGAGACAATGAGCTTTGGACAAATTGTATTGCTGGTTTAGGCAATCTTGTGAGCATGTCAAGATTTATAGACCTGTACTGTAATGTTACAATTGTGGCTCACTGATATAGGTTTCTTTTCAAATTCTTTCCCATTTTATTTGGAAAAGGCCATTAGAGAGTTATAGAGTATTGAAAAAGCTTTTCCTTTGCTAACCCTTAATAAACTCTTCCAAACAAGGCCTGGTGCATTTTTATATTAAATTTAGATCCAAATCTATAAAACATGCTACCCCAGGTTGGATAATTTGATTATTATTATCTAAATGGAGTTATGGTTCATATTGGTTTGCAGTAATATACATAGTAAATAAATTGTAAGTTAAGAGCAGGAGGAATTTCTGGGACATTTGGGGGCTGGGCTGCTTCTTGCAGTCCTTACCTGGGTGCCTTCCGGCAATTTCCTCTGAGATGAGAAATTAAAAAACAAAATGGGCCACAGCAGAGAAATTAATGCTATGAAGCACAAAAAACCAAATAACTATTAATGTTTACTGGTTCCCATCATAATAGACGAGGCGACAAATGTCTTAGGAGTTTTTCAACAAATAAGATTTACCAAGGGGATGAAAGCATGGGCAAATATCCAGCAAAGGATTTGAAACAATTATCTTATTATAAGTCATTAGGTGAGAAATAATAGATGAAATACTGAAGTTATTTATGAATTAGTCAAATTTTTTCCTTGCATTTTTTCCCATTGGCATCAAACTCATCTCAGGGAAAAACGGGCCAGGTTCCCAGGACTCAGAGAGGGTTTTGCACCCATCTCCCTGGTTCTCTGAAGATGAGTTCTTGGGGCCTTCTTGCCTTTGTCCTCATCTACAGAAGAGAAACCTTTTGAAATAGTAGGAAACAGAAAATAAAGAGACTCTTTGATTCAGTCCCTCCCTTGTCCCAATTTCCTGGAATACCAGAAGACTTTGCTTCATAGTCTCCCTTCCATCTGACTGCTCAGTCTTGAAGGTCTAGGATCTTATTGTTAAAAGGGATCTCAGTGGCCATGTCGCCCAATATTTACACGAAAAAGAGTGTCCTTTTCAAGGTCTCCAAAATGTGGTCATCTAATCTTTCTTTTAAAAACCTCTACTGACTGGGAACCCACTGCCTCTTGAAGCTGACACCCCACGTTGGAACAGCTCTACTGGTTAGAAAATCCATCTTTATTTGTTCAACTCAAATGGGCCTCCTTGCAGCTTCAAGCAATCATTCTGCTTTTCTTCTAGAGAGCCAGAGCAGAGCAAGTGGAATCTCTTGTCCTGTAACAGACTCCTGTAACAGGCTCTTCTACCAGCTAGTCATTCTCAATGGATCCATATGGAGGATGAGACCATCTTAGCAGTCTTTTGTTCCTTGGCATATCCATGCTCTTTCTAAGATGAACACAACACTCCATTTGGGGATCTGATGAGGGCAGAATATAGTGGGGCCAGTGACTAAAACACTGAGTTCAAATCCAGCTTTAGATACTTACTAGCTGTGTGACCCTGGGCAAATCACTTAATCCTGTTTGCCTCAGTTTCCTCATCTGTAAAATGAGCCAGAGAAGGAAATGGCGAATTACTCCAGCATCTTTGCCAAGAAAATCCCAAATGAAGTCAAGAAGAATTAGACATGATTGAAACAACTGAACAAAAACCACCTCAGTTTCCCTAACTTTAAAATGGAGTTAAGAACAGCTCCCAGATAGGTTGTTGTGAGGATCAAATCAGATACTATCTGTAAAGCATTTAGCTTGGTACTTGGTCTATAGTATGTGCTATATAAATTCTAGCTATTATTATTAGTATTGATGCAACATCAATTTCCTTTTTCACTGTATAATAGATAACTCATAATGAGAGTTTGTCAGTGGAGGTGTTGAAGCCATCGCTGAGGGCCAGTTAGGCCAGGGGTAAAGGAGTCTTTGTTTAACTCAGTTTCTCAGATCATTTCTCCCTCCCTCCCTCCCTCCCTCTCTCTCTCTCTCTCTCTCCTTCTCTCTCTCTCCCTCCCTCCCTCTGCCAGATCTTCTGGTGGTTGCCAGGGCATCCCCTCACCAGCCAACAGGGGTTAGGGAAGGTGTCATGCTTCAGGGCCCTTTCATTGACTTTTTTGCCATGTAAAAATTGGTAAATAATTGACATACATATAAACACATATGTACATGTATATACATATGTATCACACACACATGTATACATCATATATATGCATATATGTATGTATGCATGCATTCATGTATGTATATATGTATATATTTTTCTTTTGGGTCCAGAGCTTGATTTCATCAGCTTGGGGAGCTCAGTGAAGAAAGTCCTTTCACTAAGACAGATGAGCAATCCTGACATTCTCAGGCTTAGGGAGGTGGACTTGATCTTGGGCTATCCTGCCTTTGACACCAACTCTATCTACTCTGTCTGCTGCCTCTTTATCCATTTATTCTTTTTCGAAGGTCTTTTGCTTCTGTTATTTCATTTTACTTTTATTTTAACCCCATAAAGCAGCAAGGTGGTACAAGTTGGCACAAGGCGGCACATTGAATAGAGTACTGGACCTGGAGTTGGGAAGATCCGAATTCAAATCCAGCCTCAGACATTTACTAGTTGTCTCACCGTGGGCAAATTACCTAACTGCTGTCTGCCTCGTTTTCTCAGTTGTAAAATGGGCCTAATACCAGCACTTCCCTCCCAGGGCTATTGTGAGAATTATATGAGATAATATGGCAAGGCACTTTACGCAGTGCCTAGCACATAGTAGGTATTTAATAAATATTTATTCACTTCCTTTTCCCTATGAGGTAGAAAATGTGCTAGTTAAAATAGATGGGAGTTGAGGCGGTCCTCATTTGACAGGTGAGACATGGAAACCCAGAAGTCTGGAGGGCCTTCCTGAAGGAAGGCCTATGCTAGAAATGGACATTTTCCTCACCTCCAGTTGGCATCCTTTGCTTCCTTCAAAGCTCACTTCTGGTGCTACCTCCTATAGGAAGCCTTTCCTGATCCAGTGGTTATTAATATTCTCTCCCTTTCCCTCAGATTATCCTAACATGCACTTACATGTGTTGCCCCTGCACTGATCCAGAGAATGTAAGCTCATTGAGGGCAGAGGTGGGCATTTTTTTGTTTTGCGCTCTGTGTTACACACAGTGGGTATGTTTTTCTACTCTGTTTTATCCCTTCCTCGCTCTTGGAGTTATGATGAAGATAAACTGAAACAACAAGTGTGAAAGGCCAGTGACAAAGCTAAATTGATAAAAAAAAAAACATGGAGTGGTATAGAACAAAGAGAGCTGGGTTCGAGTTCTGCCCTCAGTATATACTGACTTTGTGATCCATGGCAAGTCACACTCAAAATCTTAGTTACAGAACAGCTGCTATATGCAGTAGGAGAGGGATTTTCCTCACCAGGGAGCTTCTTATAGAAACACAGGTCAGGCCCAAACAGCATTGATGAGCAGTAATTGTCTCTGGTGAAAGGCAGCCTGGTCAAGTGGATGGAGAGCTGGCCTCGGTCACCCCTTGAACAAATACTGTTTGTATAACTCTGGTAGGTCATTTTACTTCCCAGGTCTCTTAACAGAGGAGGTCTCTTCTTGTAATGGTGGAGGCAGCTTCCTCACCCAGGAGTTCCCTGTGCCATTGATCTTAGAGTTCCAACCCCATTCCTATCCTATGGTATCTTGTTTTAAAATAAGAATCATTTGGTATTTTTGAAAATGAAAAGTGGACTGATGGTACAAGTCCCAAAGTATTGAACCTTCTAAACCTCAGAGGACTGTTGGAGAGGTGGTGCTAACAACTACCAGAAGATTTAGGGAAGGGAGTTGGGGAGGGTGAGGGTCAAATGCTTTGAGGAACCCAGCTGAACAAAGACTTCTGCCATTTAGAAATGGATGAACTTTGAAATGCAGAACATAATTTCTGCAGAAGGTCATAATATTTCTTGGTGATTTACATGGAAGGGTCTGGGAGTCTGCAAGGCTAGTTTGAGATCGACCATGGCCAGGAGGAAAAAAGACTGTTGGGAGGGAGTGATACATAGACTCATGGACTTGTTAGAGTTTGGAGGTACCTTAAAGGCCATTGAGTGCAACTCCCCTCATTTTACATAGGGGGAATCTGAGGCTCAGAAAAGAAGTGCTTAGTCCTTTCATACTGAGCTAGGACCGGAGCTAAAACTAGTGCCCAGGTTTAGAGGGGCAGTAGGACAGAATGAAAAGAAAGCTGTATTTGAAGTTGGGAGAGCTGGGTTCAGTGTTCTGTTGTGCCACCAGTGTGACCTTGGGCAAGTTCTCTTTATTGGACCTTAGCTTTCAGATTTGTACAAACCCAGGGGTTGGCCTAGATGACTCCTAAGATTCCTTCCAACTCTATAGGCACTTTTACTACACAGCGGTGTCAAAGGGGCAGAACAGGTAAGCTATGTATGCTGTTTCCTGGAAAGATGCTTTCTAAGCTGGTTCAATCTACCTTTTTCTAATTTTAGAAGCCTCCCTGTGACACTCCAGGTCAGCAAAGTAGGTTACAATGAACAAAGTAGGCTTCAGTCTCGTTCTGAAACACCTAACTTTCTACTCCTTGATTTAGAGTGGCCAGTTTTGTATTGCCCAACTTACGCTGGTCCCGAATGCTGTTTTATGGCTAATTCCACTAGGTGGCAGCACCAGTGAATGGTCGGCTCCTGAAGGTCAAAGTCAATTGAAGAGATGTGAGATGAGAGTTGACCTATATGTCTCCTCAGAGCTGTAGCCTGATTGGTTGAAGGCTCTGGCAAGCAAAATCATCTAAGATCCCTAGAATGAGAGCTAGAAGACACTTAAAGGTTGTCTTAGAGATCAGTCTCTTCACTCTATCAATGAGGAATCTAGTCCAGTCCAGATAGTAAGAGGAGAGCTGAAATTCAAACCCATGGCCCCTGACTCCAAATCCAGAATTTTTTCCAGTGCCTAGCATATCGGTTCAGAGACAAATCTCCAGCTGTGCTCCAGAAGTATTCCTATGAGATCCCAGGATAAGAGATTTGAAACTACAGGGGACCTCCGAGATCATATCAATAACCCACTTATTTTACAGATGAGAAAACTGAGTCTGAGAGAGGTTAAGCAAACTCCCTAAAGTCACCCCCAATTCAGTATTCTTTTCTCAGGGATATACTGCCTTCCTTGAAATGAAGCAAGTGTTTGGAGAAGGCAGTAGGGCAGAGTGGGAAGAACATTGCATTTGGGCTCCCATAAGCAATTTCAGGCAAGTCATTTAACTGCTCTGGACCCCAATATCCTCATCTGTAAAATCTGGAGGTTAGACTAGATGGTAAATCTATGATTCTGTGATCCTGGCTCTCTTCCTTACTATCTGAATGACCTCAGTAAATTACTTCATTTCTCTGGGTCTCAGTTTCTTCATTTGTAAAATGATGGTTATGGACTCTGAAGATCCCTTCCAGCTCTAAATCACTGATGCTCTGGTATTATATTCAGCTTTCCCCCTCCTCTTGCTGAAGGCAAAAAAAAAAGACAAAACTGAAAGCAGTAACCAGGCTAGGTTAGTGTCTATTCAGAAACACTTTTTGTAATTAAAAGGGCAAAGTGTTGGGAAATTCTGAATGGAAAATATTCCACCCCCTCTCACATCCCCACAGTCTGCCCCCAAAAACACACAGCAAAGCTTCCAATTGGTCCATCTCATTTTAGCCTGTAAGTTCCCACTACCTTCCTGCATGTGATGCTATTAGAGTCTTGGTAATAGTTCTAAATATTTTCCAGAAATATGTGAAATCTTGAAACTAAGGCCTTTAAAGGTTTAGATATGTTTGGAACACAGCGATTTTTCAATGTGAACAACCAACCAATCCAGGGGCCAGCGAGTCTACAAGTGTCTGCCATCTTTCTCAGGCTTGTCAGGAGAAATCGACTGATGGATCACTTCTCGGTGTCACTGCTCTCGACCGGTGACAATCAGGGAAATGACTGTGTCTGCCTCTACACATATCTGTAATTGATTGCCCAAACCCTACGACTCTCTTTCCCAGTTGATATGATGGAACAGTGGAGGGAAATCACTCTCGATGAGGAGGAGTCAGGTCCATTTGTTATTTACCTCTTTGCTGGCTCTCTTCTTTCCATCCTGCCCGGATTGTCCCAGCAGAGCACATTATGGTAATCAGACAGAATGTATGTATAGGAATCAATCAAAGAGAAAGCCGTCTCAAGAGTTATGACATTACAAAGTCTGTTTGTAACTTTTGATTTATGGAAGATTTCCCGTTTTCTAAATTGAGAGTGAGGCATGTTGGGATGGCTTAACCCTTGAACTCCTTGGGCAATGGAGACCAGGCAGGAATTAAAGGCTTATGGCAGAGGAGGGACTTGCCCAGGCTCAGTTTTCTGAAGCACCTTGGTTACTAGTGCTTCTCACTCATTTGCTTTCCATTTTTCAGGCTCTTTTTCTCTCTTTGAACCTATCATGGAGCCTTCCCACAAGACTGGTTTATTTGCCAGAGAATAAATCCCCCTTAATGGCTGCTCCTCAAACACAGTGCTCCCTGCCCCCCACATGCTTCTGTCACCCAGAACTGTTGCAATAACATTCCAGTGGTGTCCCCCCTTATAGATGATCACTCTGGAAGAGGGTGATTCAGTGAAGCTGTTGGGCAGATGCCCATCTATCAGTCCCATAGTATCCTGCTTTCTGGACCATAACCCCTCCACCCCAAAAGGTTTTCTGAAGTGTTGTGCAGTATTTCTAGAGGCCAAAAGAAAAACTATCATGCCTCTCAGGCAAAGCCTGGATGAGTTTGTTGGAAACAGATGTGAGCCCTGTGCTTTCTGAACATTCACGGATGTCTACCAGATAGGGAAGGATGGGGAGGGCCGGTGGGTGAAGGAGAAAGAGCTGGGACACCTCAGATACTTGCTGTGTGGCAATGGACAAATCACTTAACTTCTCTGGGAGTCAGTTTTATTGTCTGTTAAAATGGAGGAGTTAGATTTAATGGCCTCCAAGTCAAGTCAAGTCAAGTCAAGTCAAGAAGCATCTATGAAATACCTACTATGTGCCAGGCACAGTTCTAAATCTATGCTCCTATAAGGAAGGGAATAACCATTCATAAAGCACCTACTATGTGCCAGACACTATGTTAACTGCTTTACAAATATTATCTCACGACCCTGGGAGGTAGGAGACTATTATTTCTCCCTTTTTACAGTTGGGGAAACTGAGACAGACAGAGAGTCAGTAATTTATCCAGAATCAAACAGCTAGTAAGTGAATTCAAGTACTCTGGACTCCATGGCTGGCACTCTATCCACTGAACCACCTCTAATGCCTCTAATCTTATAATCTTCAGTGTGTAAATATACTTAAATTTGCTTTGGGATAAAAAGTAGTAGGGGTGTGTCCAGGGTAGGGACAATGGGGTGCTAAATTTAGCATGTACTGGTAGCACTGGTGATCCTTGAGCAGCATAGAAGCATCAGAGATCAGTCTTGGATTTCTTTCATTTTTTGGGCTGAGCATGTGATTTCACTGGTATAGGGAACATCCAATGGGGAATCTCCCAATGCAGATAAACACCTGTCTTGCAGTACGTGATCTTAGGGAGTTTCCTGGTGTACCTGGATCACACATGTAGCATGTGCTAGAAATGGGATGTGAATGTGGGTCTTCCTGACTTTAAGGCTGACTATTTGTCTTTTTATGGCTGCATAAGATAGTGAGAATAATTCATTCAAATACGAAGCTATGGGACAGTGGTATTGGGAGTATGGTACTTGTCCGAGGCATAACATTCCTAGTTCTGTCTCTGGAAGACACTGTTGTTGTAGGGGGCAACTCCTGGCAATGCCAGCCATGCCAGCTTGTGTTTGTAGAGTCGTTACATCACTTCCCTTGGCTACCATACAACTGAACAGAGGCAGGTTCACAGGTTCAGAGATGTAGATCTGGAAGATACCTTGGAAGCCAATGAGGTCAATCTACTGTATAGATAAGGAGGCTGAGGACCAGAGAGGTTAAGGTATTTGCCCAAACTCACGAGGCAGCAAACAACACAGGTAATCATAAGATTGTAGGATTTAAATCCAGAAAACTTTGAAACTATTTATTCATGAAGCTCTCAATTTATACATGAAGAAACTGAGGCCAAAAGAGGTAAGGTCACAAGGTCAGGAAGTGGCACAAGGTCATTTAGGGTCATATAGAGTCTTAGAAGCCCCAAGATTCAACCCTTTCGTTTTAATGATAGAAGTAATAATGATGATGATGGTGGCAGCTAGCATTTACATGGTTCTTTAAGTTTTGCAAAACACTTTACAAATATGATCTAATTTGATCCTCACAATAACCCTGGAGGGTAGGTGTTATTATTATCCCCATTTTTAGATGAGCAAACCAAGGCAGACAGAAGTTAAGGGGCATAGATAGTAAATGCCTGAGTCTGGATTTAAATTCAGATCTTTTTGACTTCAGGTCCAGGGCTGTATCCATTGTTCCACCCAGCTGAAGACAGTCTGGATCCCATCAAGTCATCAAGTAGACGAGTGAACATTTGAACCAGGTTCTTCTGTCCAATTCCAATGTCCCTTCCACTATTTGATACTGCCTCTTTATTTAGCAAATGTGGAAACCACAGCCCACAGATATTGTGACCTTGTCAGGGTCACGTAGTTAACAGTGAACCTGGGAGTCGACTCCTAGTCAAGATACTTTTAATTCAATTTAATTCAGCAAATATTTGTTGAGCATTTACTGGACACATAGTAGTGGCCTAAGCTCCTCCTTCTTCTCCTATCCTCCAAAAAAGTCAATTGCCCCACATCTCAAGAGCTGCCTTACTGCACTCTTTGGGCTTCACCATTTCAATGCTTTGACTGTACCCCTCTGTCAGGTTGGCTCACAACATACACCTCTCTTAAGCCCTTTGGGCTTTCCTAAGTAGGGACGCTGATCATCTGGAGACCACGAAGGAGACAGGCAACTAGGATGGTGAAAGTTCTCATGGGTACGAGATATGAGAGTCAATAAAAAGCCTGGAGAAAAGGGCCCTGATAGCTATAGTCAAGGTTGTCAATCAATTATCAAGCATTTATTAAGCTTCAGCTATGTGCCAGGCACTGAGATGAGTGTTGGACATGCAAGTAAGAATGGAACGATCCTCATTCACAATTCAATGGGGGAAAGAACAAATAATATGCAAGTATATAGCATAAGTAAAAATGAGTAAGTATACATATATGGAAAGGAATCAAATAAAAGATAGTTTGGGGGCAAGGTCATTAGTGGCCACGGGGAATGGGTAGCTTCATGGAGAAGATGGCATATGACTTGCATGTTAAGAGAAGAGAGGGACTCTGAGATGGAGATGAAGATGGTGTGCATTCCTGTCATGAGGAAATGGCCAGTGCAAAGGCATTGCTTGCTAGATGGTGTATTATGTGCAACAAGTAGAAAGAAGGTGAGTTTGGCTAAATTAGGAGAGTGTGGAAGGAAGAGATGACCAACAAGACTGGAAAGGTAGGTTGAAAATAGTTCATGCAGGACGCAAAAAGCTAAACAGAGGGATTTTTTTTTTTGATCTCAGAAGGTAGATTTGGGAGAAATTTTGTGAAGAGGCAATTTTAGACTTATCATAAGAAAAAAACTTCCTAACAATGAGAACTGACCCAAAGGGGAATGGGAATCTTGGAAGGGAGTGAGTTCCTTATCATGGGATGGCTACAAGAAGAGGCAAGGTATGTTACAGAATAGATTTTTGTTCAGGTCCCATTTGGGTTAGATAACCTCTGAAGTATCTTCTAACTCTAGGTTTCTGTGGAGTTTTTACCCCCCACAAATTGGGTCATTTTGCATCCTGGGTAGAAAAATATCTGTCCTTTCCCAAGGTCATTGGAAGTCCCAGACTTGGCCAATGCACCTTCTGCCTGATGAGGGTTTGGACGGCAGCTTCCTTACCACATTATCTCCTGGATGAACTAAAAATACACTTTTCTTTTTATTAGCACGATGGACCTCTTCTGCTTAAGCTCTTTTTGCTTCTAATGTGAATCTGGAAGCTAATAAGAATGCAGATCCCACCAGGCCACTCTTCCTCTTACAATCCATTAGGAACGTGAGATCGCTGTCTCTGGAAAACTTAAAAAACCATTTAAAAACAAAAAGATGAATAAATGAAAATGTTATGAACCTAGAAATGTTAATTAAGCCATTCTCAAGGAACAGGCTTTCAGCCCAGACTAAAACATCCCATCACTTTGAAATAGTTAACATCTTTCTCCTTGAAATAAGTCCAAATTAAGGACGAAATCATTATAAAAAGAAATAGTAAAGCTACCAGAAAGTGGTGTTATGGGTTTGACTATGGAGTGTCATATCCTAATCATAGCATGTCGTGGTGGCTGAGCCCCAAAACTAAAACAGTCATCTATCTACACTGCGGGTCCTGCAAGGACAGTCTGGTAATGAATATCCTGACAGGGAATTAAAGCATTTCAGAGCTGGAAAGGACCTTGGAGATTACCTTATCTGACCTTTGTATTTTACCGATGAGGAAACTGAGGACCAGAGAGATGAATTGGTTACTTCCAGTTCAAAGCACACATGATACCTTGTGCACTTGGTTATGGGGGCTGAAGCAGGTGCTGCAGAGGGCTTACAGCTTGGTCAGACATGGAAGACACTAAGGTCATCCACTGTATCCCAGGTCATGGCCAGCCATTCTGACTTTTGTCTTGCCACTGGACTTTAATGAGGCTGATGACTTTGTGATGCTCTGCCTCACTTTAATCCCATTTACACGTGAGTCAAGACATCACTCCACAACATCAAAGGTCCTCTTCAAAAATGGATGAACAACTATGACTCCAATCCAACTTCACTATAAAAGCAAACCAAGTCCAGTCGAAGTGCCTGACTCCACACCACATAGCTAAAGGCTTATTCCCTAGCCTGTGCCTTCAACCAAATGAAAGAATCACATTAGTTCCCTAATGATCTAGAAGTTGGATTTCAGGCACCTTAGGCCTCCTTGACAGTTCACAATTGTGAACTTATAAGTAAGCAAAAAAAAAAAAAAATTCCCAAACAACCAGTAGCTTTCAAAAAAGTCCATGCATGAAAATCTCTGCCTTTTTCTCTACCTTGAGCAACCCTGGGCCTTGTGAGAGAAAGTCATTAATAAGTGTCTGGATTGACAATGCACAGGGTCTCACTCATAGCTTGTTTATTCTAGTTTACATACAATTCTAAAAAAAGGGTTCAATTTCATTCAATAATTATGCATTGCATGGGAAAGAGTGGAGCAAAAGAAAAAAGAGGAAGGAAAGGCAAGCAGATGAGAGAAAATAAAACACAAAAAGAAGGAATAAAGAAGAATTGACTTGATGCACCATCTTTTATGTACTTGTATATACCTATGTTAGAATAGGAGTTCTTTGAGGTTATGGACAAGGTCATACCTCCCCATTTTCTTCAACCAGGTCCCATATGGCATCACCTCGAGGTCCTTCACCTTTCTGGTTTCCTTCTTCTGAAAATACTGAAGGGTAACAACACCTTTCCCAAATGATGGTCAGTCCACAAATGTTAAATAGGCCCTTACTATGTCCCAGTCTGGGCAGTTAGGTGGCATAGTGACTAGAGTGCCCAGCCTAGATTCAGGAAAATTCATCTTCCTGAGTTCAAATTTGGCCCCAGATACACTACCTGTGTGACCCTGGGCAAGTCACTTAACCCACTTTGCCTCAGTTTCCTCATTTGTAAAATGAACTAAAGAAGGAAAAAGCAAACCACTCCATATCTTTGTCAAGGAAACTCCAAATGGAGTCATGGACCATTGGTCACAACTGAAAAATGATGGAACAATAATGTGCCAGGCACTATGCTAAGCACTGGGAATGCAAAGAGAGGCAAAAGAGAGACTTTTCATACTCCTGAGAAGTTCCCAGTCCAAAAAAAGCCACCTATGTACAAAGATATATATATATATATATGTATATATTCATATAGGACTAACTAGAGATAATCAACAGAGTTAAGGCAGTAAAGCACTAACATTAAAGAGGGATTGAGAAAAGCTTCCTATAGAAGGTAGGATTATAGTGAGAACCTCCAGATGTATTATATCTGAGATTATCTCCAATTTATCATTTCTATCTACCTAGTTATCTATCCATCCACCCATCCATCTATCATCCATCCATCCATCCATCCATCCATCCATCCATCCATCCATCCATCCACCCACCCACTCACCCATCCATCCGTCCATCCATCCATCTATCCAGTTACCTGTCTGTCTATATCTTGCTTGTACATAGTTGTTTGCATGTTGTCTTCCCAATTAGACTGGGAGCTCCATGAGGGCAGGGGCTATTTTTGTCTTCCTTTGTATCCCCAGCACTTAGCACAATGCCTGGCACACCAGTAGGTCTTAATCAATATTTGTTGATTTGAGAAGTGGTTTGGCCAGAGTAGAGGACAGCGTAATTATTGCCTCCCTAGACTTGGACATTATACTTTGACTCACTATTGATTCATATTGAGGTTACAGTCACTACCACCCCCACATCTTTTTGCAATGTTAATACTACACAATCACTAAATCTTATATCTGAGAAAGTCACTTCAGTTCTTTTTATTCTGAACTCAACCACCACCAAACAGAATGAATATTTCCATATATGTAGCAGAAACAGAAAAAGAGAATTACACATGAAACTGCAAATTTCCATCATGTACAGACAGCTCGTGCCTTTAAGTATAACAGATTCACCATGTCACTTTCAAAGTTGGCCTGCTTCTCCATGATTTGTTCTGACCTTCTCTTCCAGGTATTAAGAAATGCTTCAATAGCCCTCTTTTCTTTCTTGTCTTTCCCCACCCCCCACAACTCTATTCCTCCCTCCTCCTCCCTTTCATCCTCTCTACCAATCGAGAAAAAGAAAAAATACCCTTATATAAATGTTCACTGTCAAGTCAAACTAATTTTCAGATTGGTTCATGTAGGTCTCATTCTGCAGCTTGAGTCCCTCACCTCATTGTCTAATCTGACCACGTGACTCCCTTACTCAACTAACCCCCGTGGCTTTCTTCTGCATCTAGAATAGAATATATTCTCCCCTGTTTCAGTTTTAAAGCCCTTCCCAACCTTTTCTCTCCCTTTCTTTTCAATCTCATTGGACATTATTCCCTTTCCTTCACTTTTCAATCCAACTAGATTGGCCTCTTCATTGATTCAAACTCTTAACTCTCCATCTCCCATCCCCATGCCTTTGTAATGGCCAACCCTATACCTTGAATGCACTTCCTTCTTACCTCTGTTTCATAGGGACTCTCTCTTTCTTTAAGATGCAACTCAAGCACTATTTTCTGCATGAAATCTTTCCTAATATGTCTACCTGCTAGTATCCTCCATGACAATTTACCTTGCAGCTAGCTACTTGGTATATATTTTCATTTATTCAATTTATTTTTATACTGTAGATATTTTTATATGTTTTCATATAACAATTGGATCATAAACTTCCTATGAATGGGGATTGTTTCTTTAATATACTTCTATCCCTAGTGCCTAGCATAGTGCCAGACACATAGTAGGTGCTCAATAAATGCCTGTTGATAGATTGATTGCCAAGAGATATGGAGCATGCTCCATCACTGCTCCTATAGAATCCCAATTGTTGACTTTAGATATTCACTTTTCCCTATAGGTACAATAATTTATTTTTCATAGGAATCTAAGATCTAGAGCTGTATGGGACCTCAGAGACGTTGAGTCCAATGTCCTCATTTAATTAAATGACATTAAATGACTTGCCAAGGGTCTCACAGATAACTTGGAAATGACGAAGACCCACATAAATCCAAGGTATCCTAAAGGTGTTGAATCATGTTTGCTTTTTCCCATCATGGGATTCCCAGTTTTCACTCCTTCACCAGCTCTGAACATAAGCTGTCCAACGTACACATTAGCTTTGCTTCATCAATCTGCATTGTCTCTCTGTTCAACACTCCAGGATCAGTTTATTTTACTTCCATAGGTACTCCCCCAACTTATAGAAAGTGCCTGGCATGGCACCTTGCTCAACCAATGCTTGTTGAATGGAATGGTCTTTGATATTTGCTGCAACCAAAAAAGTCATTACCCCCATGGCCAACGTGAATCATAGACTTGGAACTGGGAGGGATCAAATGGGGCTGAGCTTCTCTAATCTTAAATAGGCTGGTTCTCAGAAGACTGACAGGCAGATGGATAAGCAGAGTCCATCATGGGGGCCCATGTCTGGAGTCTTTCCAGCTTGATTAGACCTGCCAGAACATTCCTTCTTCTGGTTTAGCCTTCAAGAACTCAGGATCACCTCTATGTGATGGGTGTCTAAGTAGGATGCTTGGGGAGGCAGTGTGGTAAAATGAAAAGAACACTGTCTTTAGAGTCAGAAAACTTAGGCTCAGATTCCACTTCTGGTGAGTTCTATCTGTGTGACTTGGGTTAGTCCCTGTTATCTGTTAAATAAGGGAGTTTAACTCAATGGCCCCTGAAGTCCTTTCCAAATCTGTATCTACAATCATATGCTCCTACTAGCTATGTGATCTTAGGTAAGTCACTTAAACTCTGCAGGCCTCAGTTTCATCGGTAAAATGAAGGGATTGTACTAGATGGTCCCTGAAATCCGTATGACTCAAGAGCCATGATTGTATTATTTTTGAACATACATTGTGAGGCTATTCTTAGAGGTATGTGCATGTTCATACATGTATGTATGAACATGCACATACCTAACAGAAATTTTGTAAACACAAAATCAAGATATGGGATTTATCTTTACTTAAAGCAAACCAAATCACCTCAACCTACCAACTTGATCCCTTTATCTATTCTATATTCTAGATTTTGAGCCGTTACTGAAATTCTGAAGGCAAAGGAATGGTGTTCTCCCATTAATATCTGCATGTTTTAGGCCATCTCTGTGGTTTTGATTTTATTGGAGAAATTCTGTTTCAATGGTCTATTCATTCATTTACTTATTCAACAAATATTTATATAATGCCTATTACACGAGGAGCTACAGTCCCTGGACCCATTTTTCAGTGAGTCAGGAAGACTCCTTTTTCCAAGTTCATATCTGACCTCAGACACTTACTAGCTGTGTGAGCCTGGGTAAGTCACTTAATCCTGTTTGCCTCAGTTTCAGGTGAGACTCAAAGAGAGTAAATGGTCTGCTTAGGATCACACAGACAGTAAATTTCTGGATTAGGATTTGAACCCAGTTTCTCTCGCCTGTCTCTAAGAAATTATAGTCCTTACTACCCTGAGGAGACTTGGAGCCAGAAATATTTGGGTTTATATCTTACCCCATTGGGATCACATTGACAAGTCATTTAACTTCTCTGAACCTCAGTTTCCTCATCTATAGAGTGGGGGTAATCATACCCCTGGCACCTTCCTCACATGGTTATTAACTGGATCAAATGAGATAATATGTGTAAAGTGTTCTGCAAAACTGAAAGAGCTGCATGAATGTTATTTATCATCATTTTCATCTTTGTCTTCTCTCAGTCTCTCCAAGGAGCAGTTAAGTGAACCAGAGGGTAGGATTTGTAAACCAGGGAGGTCCAGGTCTCCTGGGGGCATCTTTTTGCCAGGTTCTGTTCACAGACTAGTAGCATTAGCTTTGAACATTGTGGGAATTTCTTGTTACTTTTTTCCCCTCCTTAGAAGAATATACAGTGATAATTAAAATTAATGAGTGGCAGTCTGGAGGAGTAGACAGAGAGCCATCCTCTGAGTCAGGACTCAGCTAATCGATCAATCAAGAAACATCTATTAGATGCCTCTATGTGAGCTCTGTGGCTACAAAAACAAAAGTAACATAGACCTGCCTCCCAGGAGTGTAAATTCTAAGCCAAAGAAGATCTGGATTCAAGTCCTGCCCCAAACAGAAACTGGCTGCGAGACCCTGGGCAAGTCACTTGCACTTTTAAAGTCCCAGGAAATTCTCTAAGATTTTCTCTATGCCTTGAGCTTTCTTCTATGTATTGTCTCCCCAGTTAGGGTGTAAACTCCCTGAGGGCACGGACTGACTGACTTTTTCTGTTTTTCTATTCCAGTGTTTAGCACAGTGCTTGGCACATAGTAAGCACTTAATAAACGTCTTTTTCATTCATTTTGCCACTCATCCATCCATCTATTCATCCATCCTGTAACCATTGATTGTTTCATAAGTTACAGAGTAGTTCCTAACCTGCACTAGTAGAGGAAGTATCCTTCCTGGGAGTACCCTCCGCTCAAATCACAATTGTACAAAACCAAACCTGAAAAGTGATACCAGCCACAAGGAAATAATTCTTCGAATCACAGGGTTGAAGAACATCCTAGAGTTTTTCTAGTCCAAGCCTTACTTGAATCATGAGTCCTCTCTGAACATCTCCAGCAAGTGGCCATCTAACATTCACTCCACAGACATCCACTATTAAGTGCCTATTGTATGCAGAGTACTCTGACAGATGCATGGAGAAAGATAACATTTATTATTTTTAATTAATTAATTTTTAGTTTTGAGCATTAACTTCCATAAGATTTTGAGTTTCAAGTCTTCTGTCCTTCCCTCTCCTTCCTCTTCCCCAAGACGGCATGCAAGCTGATATAGGTTCTACTTATTTTCACATTAGAAAAGACAATATTTAGACATATTATGTGTTATGGCTTTGACTCATGGCATTTAGAGTCAAGATCTCACTGCTTCCTATGGCAGCCTTCTCCACTTAGTTTTACCTCCCCAAAGCCTTCATTGTGGTGGTCCTTCTCCTACCTTTTACTAATGTGTGCTTGACAGGGTCAAAGAACAGCTAGCAAGTTGAAACCAGCAAAGAGTGGGAGAATTATCAGTACACGGGAAGAACTACAGGAAGGAAAGGGGAGGGGACAAGGATTTATTAAGTGCCTACTACGTTTCAGGCACCATGCTAAACACTTTACAAATATTATCTGATTTGACTTTCACAACAGCCCTGGGAGGTAAGTACGATTATTATCCCCATTTTATAGTTGAGGAAACTGAGGCAGACAATGGTTAAGTGACTTGCCCAGGGTCACAAAGTTAGGAAGTGTCTGAGACTGGATATTTACTCCTGTAAATATGGTGCCATTTAGTCAGGATAGGTTGTCAGGATAGTGTAGCTTATACCTGTAGAGTTGCTATTGGGCAGCTAGGTGGCACAGTGGATGGAGTGCCACTTCTGGAGTCAGGAAGATTCCTTTTTCCAAGTTCATATCTGACCTCAGACACATACTAGCTGTGTGAGCCTGGGTAAATTACCTAATCATGTTTGCCTCAGTTCCTCATCTGTAAAATGAGCTAGAGAAGGCAATATCAAATCACTCCAGTATTTCTGCCAAGAAAATCCCAAATGGGGACATGACTGAAACAACTCGGCAACAACAGCAAGTGTAAGGAAAATGTTCCCACTTAGCTTTGCTTATGTTGAAAGGAAAAAAGAATAAAGAAAAACAGATTGAAATGGAGTGACCACTACAATGTTTCTTTTTCATCAAGTCTAGTGCAGAAAAGGAAGATGGTGGGAAACCCATCATGGTACCATGGAGTTAGAGTTGGAAGAGACCTTAAAGGCTATCAGATTCAACTCCCTCAGTTTTACAAATGAGGAAACTGAGGCACAGAGCAACTCACTCATGGTCTCCCAGATAGTAGGGAGATTCACTCCACTTCACTGTCACATATGAGTGTAAATCCTGTGACACCCACATGTCTCATTTGGTAGGGCATTAATTCAGTTATTTCCTTTATTTCTTCATCTACTCTTATTTCTGCCTCCCATTTCCAGGCCATGCACTTGGCAGGCCACACCCTGGAAAGCAGCAGAGGCAGAAGAAGGAAGAGTTTTTGAAAGACTTGGCCAACCAGGTCAGCAATTCTGAGCTGTAGCCATTTCTGGGCAGTAGAGGGACGTCTTTGGAGCCTATACCCCCCCTCTTGGCACCCTATCCATCCCGCGTCATAATTAGAAGGTGTGGTAATAGGTGAACCCACTTTATGAAGCATTCTTGCACCTGCCTCCTCTCCTTGGCATGCAGACAGAGTTCGAGGGCATTAGCTGGGGTCTCGTTTTCCATAATCTCGCCCAGCCCGGCTGTGATCAGCAGAGTATTATGACCTATGGAGCAAAGAAGTTGCCGTATGTGATATTTCATTTTGGGGGAGCGGGGGTAGTAATGAAGACCTTGCAGCAAAGTGAATTAATCTCCCCAGCTATTCAGAAATGAAGCTTCATCTACAGTAATATCATCTGCATTGCTATTTCTTTCCTCCCCATCATAGCCTTTACAAAAGACTCTTCTTAAAGAAAAAGTGGGAGAAAAAAACCTTTGGAAAAATGTTTTAACCCTTCATGTCTGCTCTGGCAGGCACAGGGACACCCCAAACCTCCTGAAATATTCCAAGAGAGCTATGGTTTCAGTGGGGGTGGGGCAGCCCTCAAGGACTGCAGAATTCAAACTGTCTGTGCCCGTCCATCCTTGGTGTCTCTTGTTCAGTCCTTCTATGACTCTTTCCCAGGGCTCGGAAATAACCCCTTGCCGAGAGCTTTCTTGGCTCTCCCATACCCATTTCAACAACAACAGAGATAGGGACTGGATTTGAGATTTGATTGGTGTAGGGAACTTCCACTTGAGGAAGCTCATTCTACCAATGCCTCTACCATCTTTGCAACTTATACGGTTAGGAAGTTGCCTAGAGCTGACAGGTTGGTTACACAGCCAGCTGGTGTGAGAGGCAGAATTGGAACCCAGATAGTCCTGGTTCCAGAGACAGCAGTCCAGCTACTATGTTGTACTGCTCCTTATTCTAGGCAATAATCTTATTAAATGGAGTCTACCAATATGTGATTCCAAGTTCATATCATGAATCAGAGGATGGTGGGATCATGGTGGACCTTAGAGGCCATCTGGCCCAACCCTCTCGGTTTATATAATGTTATGAGACAGTGTGCCAAAGTGTCCAGAAGGTTAGGCTTGGGATACTGTGTAGCCCTGGGGATATCCTTTCATCTCAATGTGCTTTGGGTAATTCCCAAGGTTTCTTCCTAAGTCATTGGAGGGCACATAGATCTGCTTTGATGGAGGGAATACCTGTACCAAGAACTCCTTACCACAACAAAGGTAGCATAACATAGTTGTAAGGGGACTGAAAGAGAAGTCATATGACCCTTCTCTTGATCCTCAGTTTCCTTATGTGTAAAGTAAGAAAATGGATGAAATGACCTCGGAGCTTTCTTCCAAGGATCTATGATCCTTAAAATACACACAATAAAGATATTATTCGCCATGTATTGAAGGGCTATGAATATTTAATTAGAGTAAATTCATGTATTGTATATTTTCACTTCTAAACTTAATTGTACATATATTTGAAATTATTCATTAGTATTTATTCAACTTCCAATAGTCATCCTAATTCATCTGTCTATAGAATTACTTCAACAATTATTGTGCATTTAGTATGTAGCTTTTAATGATTAAAAGCCCATTACTGAGAAGCAGCAGCTGTGGCAGGGGTACGTATCTATACCATGACAGCCAGGCATCCATAAATATGTTTTTAATAACTCTGATGTTTTTGGTGGCATATAATAACTGTTTCATTATGTCCAAATTAAATGCCTGCCTAAGCAGACTTACGATGCAGCCTGGAAAGGCACGCCAGCATTTGTCTCCGTGTATTTCCGCATTGCCTCCATCATTTTTCAAATGCCAATGGATTAGGTGTAGAGAAGACCCTGGTCATTTATCCGATCGCTTCTTCCAGATCCCCATTAAGAGCCGGAGGAATTGAATACAGGGGAGTTCTAACCACATCACTAGTCAATCAGTGTGAGGGAGAGACAATGTGTTTATTTACCACAAAGAAATCCTTCGGAACCCAAAAGGGAGGCGAGAAATGCTTTTAAGCATTGGTACAATATCCTTTTTTTCTCTCTTTAAAAAATAAAACAAAGAATCTAATAAAAAAGGGCTATGTTGGAATAACAATAAAGAAGATGGGAGTGTGCATGATTTTTCATTTATGGATAGCAGGAGACATTAATATACTTGCCTATGGCTTGTACATTACTATTCCCAGCTATGCAGAAATGAAATTTGATTTACAGTGACACATTCTTTACGGCTATTCCAACCTATCTATTGTCTTTCTTGCCTCCTGACTGGCTGGCTAGTTGAGAGAGGCTGATGACGCTGGACTCCACTCAATCATAATGGGTCTCTACAAATACAGTCGGTATATGTGACCTGGGATTTTCGGGCTTTGTATACCCAGCAAACCAATCAGAGCCCAGAAAGAACAATAGTTAAAGCTTTTACTGGTCTTTAAGATTCCCCACTGATTCCCATCGTGGCTGATTATATCACAGAAGTTATATAAAAATCACATTAAATGCCAACTAAATCAAGACTTTTCATGACTTTTTTTCCACAGCAATGAAATTCAGGACAAACACTATAGTATGCATGGAGATCACTACCCGGAGAATGGAATTCTTCATTCTCCGTGCTATATCTGGAAATGGAACGGGAACGGAGTGCAGAGTATTCATTTTGTTATTTTCCGTGATGCCTCCGCTGGTGATTTGCAAGCCTGCTGTGGGAGACCGCAATTAGGGGCCTTCATAATGTTAAACGGTTTGCTTTGATTAAATAGGTTGTCAAGGAATGGTTCTTCAGTAAGTTTAGGCTATAAATTATCAGTGGTGGGTTTTCAACTTTGAAATCCTGAAATATTAGCTCTTGGACGGGCCATTTTATTCAGAAGAATTGGACTTCACCAGTTGGTGCAGAGAAGTTGTACTGTATAAGCTTATCAGTGAAACAAGATGGGACTAGAGCCCAGGGACTTCTCTCATTAGTCGGAGCAACAAGTCCTGTACAATAAATTTGAAAGGGCTCTGCTTCCATTCGGTGGTGCCCAACATAGTCATCAGAAACTGGATCTCTGTATTCCCTGAAATATCTTTCGTCAAGCCTTTTATTCAATCATACAGATGTCAGTCTTCTAATTAGTGGATGTTGTCAAAGACAATAAAATAAAGATTTCTAGCAATCTTCCATATCCTTCCTCTTGGGACTTAGAATTTCTTTATCTACCAGTTTGGTAGAGAGGAATTTTTCTAGCCCTTGGGAGCTTACTTTTCCTGTAACAACACATCCAAATGGATGATACTATGACTACCCCCATTTGACAAAGGAGGAAACTGAGACTTCTAGAGAGGGAGTGACTTACCTAGGGATATATAGGTGGTATGTTTCAGATGGAAAACTTGAACCCAGGTCTCTTGACAACAAATCCAGTACTCTAATGTGCCTAGGGAAAAGAGAGATTATGCTTAGATAGCTAAGCCAAGTAACTGGTTAGAAGAGTGCAGAAAACGTTGGATTTGGAGTCAGGAAGACCTGAGTTCAAATTCTCCCTCAGACACTTATTAGCAGTGCGACATCAAACCAAATCACTTAATATTTCTCTGTTTCAGTTTCCTCATTTAAAAATCAGGGAATTTGAATTGGTGACCTCTATTGGTCCCTTGCAGTTTTAAATCTATGATCCTATGAAAAAGAGAGCAGAACTAGCTAGTACAGTAAGCAGCACATTAGACCTGGAGGGAGGAAGACCTGAATTCAAATCCTGCCTCAGATGATTGCTAGCTGTGTGATCCTAAGCCAAATCACTTAAACTTTCCCTTCCTCGGTTTCCTCATCTGTAAAATGGGCACAATCATAGCCTCTATCTCACAGGGCTGAGGATGGGAGGTTAAAAGGAAAAAAAAACAGATGTAAAGCACCTTGCAAACCTGAGAGGGGTATGTAAAGGTCCCTGATGACGATAATCCTGTTCTCCTGGGCCAAAGTGTCTCCTCCTCTCATCACCCCAAACTTTCATATTCTAGGGAATCTTGAATGGTCTTGATGCAAAGACCTACTTTGAAGAAATAAAGTGCCTGGACTTTGTTCTGGGGCAGCTAGGTGGCATAGCAGATAGAATGCTGGGTCTGGAGTCAGGAGGACCTGAATTCAAATCTGGCTCAGACACTTACTAGCTGTGTGACCCTGGGCAAGCCATGTCACCTTATTTGCCTCAGCTTCCTCATCTGTTAAATGAACTGGAGAAGGAGATAAAAAACCACTCCAGTATTTTTGCAAAGAAAACCCCAAATGGGGCCACAAAGAGTGGGACATCACTGAAAGGACTGAACAACAGGTGCTTTTCATCAGCAAACATAAGCAAGGTGACACTTCTCATATTCCTTACATCTTTATTTAGTTGCCAAATGGTACAGATGTGGTCCATTGTTGAATATCACTTGGGAAAGTCTGCTCATTCCCTATTATACCCTGATAGGGGGAGGAAAGGGATTAAATGTTTATATACTTCCTACTATGTGCCAAGCACTGTGCTAAATGCCTTATCTCATTTGATCCTCACAACAACCCTGGAGGGAAGTGCTGTTATTGTCCCCATTTTATAATTGAAGAAACTGAGGTAAACGGAGGTTAAGTGACTTGTCCTGGGTCACACACATAAATGCCTTGCTTGATGCAATGTCAGATCTTCCTGACTCCAGACTCCAGACCCAGTATTCCATCCAAAGAGTCCTCTACCGACCACTCACCTGGCCTAACTAAGCATGGTCTCAGTTTTCCTCAGGTATATGAAGGAGACCTTCCATTTATGTATAGATGACCATAAAAATATTTTATATAAACAGGACAGCAGGTGTACATGTTGGTAGTTATTGATCTGTACAATCACTTTTTGTCATTAATCATTTTTTTGCCATGACTTTTGTATCTTTCTCTCCTTCTGATATTCTGTATACCAAGTTTAGCATGAATTTTTGTGGCCTCAATGAGCAAATATTTATTGATCACCAACATGAATATAGACAGAATGTTGATGCCTAGAACAAACAAAGGTTCCCAATGAATGCTAAACTCAATGCAGAAGTTATTTTTAGCTAATTTGGGGTTAAAAGGAAGGTCAATTATGAAATGCAACATCTGCTGTGATAGATTAGATGGTAACAGTGGAAGAGAGAGGGCAGAACTACTCAAGCTTCATGTTCTTTCTGTCTTTTTACCAAGAGAATGATTCAAAAATTGGGGGCGATAGAACAAAAATGATTAAAAGGAATGGCTATCCCTTACAAAGGAGGAGATGATAGAAAGACTCTAGCTGCTCCATCATAAGCTTCAGTCACCATGGGCAGATGGGCTGCTTTTTGAGTTCTCCTGTGTTGGGGATCCTCAAACAGGGAACGGATGGCCACTTATTGGATGTTTTCTAGTGAGGATTTCTTTTGGATAGAAGTTGGGTGTGGCAGTCACTGGGGCCCCTTTTAACCTTTTCATTCTAGGATTCTGGGGGCAGGCTTCCTCGAATTTCCCTCATCCATCCATTCTATTTCAGTTGTCAATAAAATATCTTTCCACTCCTTTCCTTCCAAACTCCACCTAATTTTTATTTTTATTTTTTGCTGATTGGATAGAGTGAAGAATATTGCATGGTTCCTTTAAAAGTATAATTTCATAAATATCATGGAGGTCTCATAATCAGTTACAGGTAAGAAGAAAACGCTTATCAAACTCCTTTTATCAGAACAACAATGAAAGGTCTGTTTTCAAATGGAGATACATCTCCATCCCTTGTGCTCTCCAATTAACCTAAATATTGAAACATTTAGGTAAATAGGCAGATGTTCCAGGTCCTTTTACCTTTGCTTATTAAATTCCCATCCTTCTTTTCTGTTTTCTTCATTGAGACAACTTGAGAAAAAAAAAACTGCTTAGGAAGGAGAATGGTGATTCATTATTCTGACTTGTTATCAAGTGATGATGCTCCTCCCTGAGACTTGATACGGTCAAACAGTATTTGTACACAGTCCAATTCCTCTCTATGCACATTTATTTTATTGCTTTTATAATTTTAGTGAGGAAATCATTTGTGTTAGAATAAAACATATATACGAGTTTTTCTGCAAATATAACAGCTATGTCTACATGCATGTCATGAATGCACGTGTGTGTTTACTTACCTGTTTCACATACACGTACACACACCTATGTATAACCTTGTGGGAGGCTGTGTTATATTGTGAACAGACAGTTGATATCAGAGTTAGGAAGACCTGTCTGAGTTCGGCTTCTGAGACGTACTGGGCTACGTGATCCAAGACACGTCATGACTTATTCATGTCCAAGGTAGCCTTTTAGGACTCTAACTTGCAAAAAGGTTGTTGATTTACATTTCTGGGGGGACTTTCCTCACCAGTGCCTCCCTATACTGATGAAATCACAGAAATGGACCACATTTTATTTTTATAAACATGTGCATGTACATATACTGTATATCAATAAACACGTATTTATTAAATACCTTCTGTATGTCTAACGTGGTTTATATTATATGATATTATGTTATGTTATATTACATATACATTAGTAAATGTATATATGCATACTTTACTTCCATTAAAAGTGCCTCAGAAGTTCTTCACTCACCATTAACCTTGCATTCCCATAACTAACAGCCCCTCCCTGTCCACAAGAATTATTATCCCATAGAGAAGGTAGCAATCCAGGAAGAATGCTCAGTGCCTCTCCATCCTGGTGGGAAGATGAGACCATTTCTTCATAAATCTGGGTCCAGGGTATCGATAAATAAAGAAATATTATAAAGTTAAATTTATGCTTGACCTCTGAGTCCTTGTTGAACCTTGTTGAACTTACTTGACATAGACTAGAAATGAGGAAAACTATTAGGAATGCCGGTAGGCTACACAGGGACCTGAATTTCTCATATTTATAAGGAAGCATCATCAGAAGCCTCTGCCCTTGAGTGACTACTTTATTTACTTGGGTCCTAGCTGTTGGCTCTAGTGGCATCAACTCCAGGCTTGAAGCCCAAGACCCTGCAAGCCTGGAAGAGCACAGAATCACTGAGTAACAGAATTTTGGGGTTGGAAGAGAACAAACCACGACTGAAAAGAATCCCCACTATCACTTATCCAATAAGGTGACCTGCCTGTGGTGGAAGACCTTCAAGAAGGAGGACTTACCACCTCCTCAGGTGAGCCATTCCACTTAGGGACAGATTCGATAGTTAGAAGTCGTTGTTTTCTGACATGAAGGTTAAATTTGTCTTTTCACAACCTTTTCCAGTTGCTCCTAGAACTATCTATGGCCAAACAGACCAAGTTGAATTTCTCTTCTTTGAAGGAAATTCAAATACTTGAAGATAGTTATCATGTGCTTGTCTTCTCCAGGCTCCAAGACCCAGTCCCTTCTACCAGTCCTCATATGATGTGATCTCAAGAACCTGTGCCATCACTATTGTCTTTCTCTGATTGATATTCCTGCTTATAATGTACAATGTCCTTCTAAGTTGTGATACCCAGAACTAAATCCAACACTCCAAATATGGGCTGTCCAGGAAGAATGTAGAGGGACTGTTACCTCCTTATTCCTAGTAGATGTACCTCTTTTAATGCAGCCCAAGATCATATGAATTTTTCCTACATTATACTTCTGATTTGGATTCAGCTCAGTCTTCTAAAATCCCAGATCTTTTGCAAATAAATTGTTGGACAACTATGCCTCCTCCACTCAAACACTGTAACTGAAAATGCTCAAACCCAATAAGTAGTCAATTTCTCATCTCCACACCAAAAACTGACTGCACCCCCCAAATTTCATCCCAACCAATTTGGCTTAAAGGGCATAGGCTTCAAATATGGGCTATTTTTCATATTTATTATGGCTGCTTTGTTGTTGTTGAGTCATTTTTCAGTTATGTGTAACTCTTTGTGACCACACTGGGGTTTTCTTGGCAAAGATACTGGAGGAGTTTGCCATTTCCTTCTCCCAATCACAGATGAGAAAAATGAGACAAATAGGGTTAAGTGACTTGCCCAGGGTCCCACAGCTAGTAAGTCTCTGAGGCCAAATTTTATCTCAGGAAGATAAGTCTTCCTGACTCCAGGTCCAGCCCTCTATCCACTGTGCCACCTAACTGCTGGGTCACCACAATATTGCCCCTCTAGAAAACGTTTGCTGTTAAATGATAGGGAAGACCAAGCATCTTTCCCTACTTCCTGTACCCTCTCCCTTGCCCCCTCAAAAAACCCCACCTTCTAATCCAAAGAACCATGAATTTATTGAAAACAACTTGTAAAATAGTGACATTTCTTTTTTTTTTTTGAAACAAATTCACAAGAGTGGTGGATTGGGAATTGCCCCAGAAATAACCTACCTGTATTTTAGAAATATGTTTGACAAAGTTTTTCAAGTCAAGGTAGACAAAATGAACAGATGTAGGCTGGCTGATGATAATATAGTAAAAGGGATTTCTTGTAAAAATGAGTAATTTTAAAGGCTTAATAACACCAATCAATGCAATGATTGACCCCAGTTTCAGAGAACTGATGATGATGAATATGACCCACTTCCTAACAGAAAGGTGATGGACTCAATATGAAGAATGAAACTTACACTTTTGGACATGGCCAATGTGGGAATTTGTTTTGCTTGGATGCATATTTGTTACAAGGATTGTATTTTTCTGTTCTTTCTCAGTGGAGCTGGGGTGGGAAGGAGAGAAAATAAATGATTGTTAGTTAAAAAAAAATATTAAACAAATAGAAATGGTTGAGCAACTGACCCCCTTGAGTTCCTGGCAGTCTAAGAACCCAAAAGGAATTGATTATCAGATAAATGTTAAGCAGGATGAAAGTTTATATGGTAGTACTGCATGTCTCTCTTCCTGTCTTTTCCTATTCAGCATATTGTTCTCTGAGGCTCCTAGGAAAAGAAAGACAAAGTCATGGGACCATGGGACCATGGGACCATGGCTGCTTCTCAGAATCCTTAAGGGACCATTTGTGTCTAATGAGATTGACCTTAGTGGAGGACTTCTGAAAGAATTTCTGAGCTGCAAGGGTGGGGAGGTACTAGTATCTGTTCAGGAGGAATGGTCATATTTGCTAGAGAAGTGCCAGAGGCAGCATGGCATTGTACAAAGAGGCTACAGAACTTCCAACATTAATGGGACGAGGTGATTAAGATGATGACTGCTAATCCATTGTGTTCTGCATGAGTGAGTTTGAATCCTGACCTTATTAATTTCTCTTGAGAGGTACTGTGGATAGGTCAGGAAGTCAGGAAGTCAGGATTAGTCAGGAAGGCTTGGGTTGAAATCCTACCTGGCACACTCATGAGTTGTGTAATCCTGGTCAAATCACTAATCACTCAGCCTCAGGTTCCTCATCTGTAAAATGATGAAGTTGGCCCCAAAGACCTCCAAGTCTATGTTCCTATAATCCAGGTTCAAGTTTGGGCTCTATCACTTACAAGCCATGTGATCTTGGGCAAATCATGTAACCCCTGTAAACCTTGAGTTCCTAATTTTTTAAAAAAGGGAACTTTCATACTCTATGTCACAGGGTTGTTACGAAGAAAGTGCTTTGTAAATACTCAATCACTGCAAATGTGTCACTACTTTTAGAGACATCTTAAAGTCAGAACTATAGAAATTACAACGCTGTGATATTTTAATTGATCCATGATTTCATTGGTTTGGATTCTTCCTTGGGCAATGCAAATTTCACCTGTTTAATACCTTCCCATTCCCTTGCTCAGACAGCTCCAGTGGTTTCCTATTGTTTCTCAGGAAGAAGACAGACTAGTCTGTAAGGCATCAAAAGCCCTTCTAATCTGCCTCTTACTCGTTCTTCCAAGTTGATTCTCTATGAATCACCCTAATACACTTCCTTATATCCAAAATGACTTCCTCCAGAACATGTCATCTCCTGTGTCCATTTTGTTGCCTAGAATTTTCTATCTTTTCACTACCATCTTTTGGAACCCCAGTCCCCTTCAAGGCTCAGCCCAAGAGCCGGTCCCTACATGAAGCCTATTCTGATTCCTCTGGTTGTTAGCAATTCTCCCCAACTCCGAAATGTCTTTGTATTGGTTCGCTATATATTTTCTATGAGTTTATCAGTATCACATTGTTTTCCACCAGTAGAATGAAAACACCAGGAGGTCAGGGGCTGCTTTGCTTTTGTCATTTCCTGTTTTTAGTAGTATCTGGAACCTAGTAATAATGATAATAAAAATAGCTAACATTTATATAGTGCCTCCTATGTGTCAAATGCTGTGCTAAACACTTTATAAATATTATCTCATTTAATTTACGCAACAACATTGGGAGATAGGTGCTGTTAGTATTCCCATTTTGCAGCTGAAGAAACTGAGGCAAAGGTCACACCGTCAGTAAATGTCTGAGGCCAGATTTGAATTTGAGTCTTCCTAACTTCAGACATAATGCTCTATTAACTCCATTACCTAGTGGGCTCTAATAGGTGTTTACTTGTAGAACTGAATTGAATAGAGTTTTTGTCCATATTTTCTTTAGAGGAGCTGCTTGATGAAGGCCTTCATCAAGTTCTCAATATCTAAATGAGCAGCCTGCATTATAATCCCAGTACATACACCCTTGACGCTCCTTGTTTCACCACTTCCTGCAGAGGAGTTGTCTTTGGTAAGAAGCAGTAACACCAAACATGTTTCTGTTGTCTTTTGGGTTATCCAGAGTTTTGAGTCTTCTGATACTGTGGCATTCTATGTTTTTTAGCCACAATTTGCCTCACCTGGAGGCTATTACTATGAATGAGATTGATGTTGGTGGCTGTCAACAAGTTGGGTCATCAAAGCTTCTGGAAAATTCCCCGTTTGATCCAGTCCAATTCTTTCTAATCTGTTTTGAGTTTGGCTAATTGTGAGAGATAAAATTCAGACTTCTGCATGATAGAGACTGAATAGTTATGGATAATGGTGGACTGAAAATATATATCAAGTAAGCTGAGGAGACTGATGAACTGGAGTTGTCATCTCTGTTAAGAAAAATAAAATTCAGAGAGATTAAATGATAATATGACCTGGGTTTAGATTCTGCCTCAGATACTATCACCCAATGGATTTTGGGTAAGTCTCCCTGAGCCTCAGTTTCTTTAAGTATAAAATGAGAGAGTTTAGACAAGATGACCTCTGTGGTCCCTTCCTACTCTAGTTGTAGTCCTATGATCCTATATTTCTCTCTGTTGTTCTGTTGTCTTTAAATATATATATATTTATAATAATGTAAACAAAATATATAAATACAATTAGCTTTTAGTTTTCAACATTCACTTCCACAAGATCATGAGTTCCAAATTTCTCTCCTTCCTCCCTCCCCTTACCCCAAGATGGCATGTAATCTGAAATAGGTTGTACATTTACATTCATATTAAACATATTTTTACATTAGTCATTTGTACAGAAGAATTAGAACCAATGAGATTGGTTAGAACCATGAGAAAGAAGAAACAAGCAAATAAAAAAAGAGCAAATAGTATGCTTCGATTTACGTTCCAATTCCATGGTCTGTTGTCTTTTAAATATTATTTCCCCTGATAGAATGTAAGTTTCTTGAACGTAGAGATCGTCTCACTTCTATGTTGGTAATCCCAGCACCTAGGACAGTTCTTAGCATATAGTAAGTATTTAATGTGTTTATTGAATTGAATTATGATAGATGAAACTTAGCTATTTCTCCCAAGCTTATTAAGATTGGATCTAGTAAGTTCGAAGGATGGGTATTAAATTTAAATAGTACAGGACATCATAGTACACACAAAGAATACTGAATTTTAATTCAAGAGGTTTGAATTTGAATCCTGCTGACACTTAGTATGTGAGCCTGGGGATCATAAATCTAGAGGTGGAAGGAACTTCAGGGATTATCTTGTACAACCTCTTCTCTTTAGAGATGAAGCCCAGAGGTGTTCAGCAACCTGTCCCAGGTCATACAGCTAGTTGGTAACAAAGGTGGGTCCTCAGCTTCTAAATCCAGTCCATGCCTTTCCTTCTCTTTACAAACTCTGAAATGTCTGCAGCATTCACCCTTCTGGAAACATTAGATTGGTAAATCTAAGCTGCAAATTGTTTGTAGAATCTCAATTAAAACCCTTATAATATTGTCATTCATAATCAGCCCACTATGAAAACAGGGCTTGCAAAGGGCAGTCCAATCATTTGAACTTGCGATCTATGATAGATCCAAATATTCAGATGAGGTCAGTGGTCAGAGCAGAGGTGACAGTTTCGGTCAATAAATGGGTTCAGTGAGACAAAATCTTTTTGTCTACATGGGAATAGGTTGGAGATGTTGGTTCTCAAGGGGGACTCCAAAGATTAAATTCAGCTGCATCGCCAATATCTTTGCAGGCTTAACAAGAACATGAGGGAAATGTTGGGTGAGCTGCATGCCACATTTGTGTGAGGGGCCTGCTGACAGCATGACTGGGGTGCTCTTGGGTCAGCTGTCCTGACTCCAGCTGAAGTTGAGTTTGATAGAAAATGATACAATGGAGAGAAAGAAAATGGAGGAGGGACAAAGAAGGAAGCTGGGATATTACCATTTGTCTATAGAATAGGGACCACAGATTGGTCTTTTCATCATTTCCTATATAGGAGGCACAGTGAAAAGGGAAAAGGAATTGGAAGCAGTGGACCTGGGTTTGAATCGCAGCTCTGCTACTTCCTACCTGCAGAACCTCAACTGAAGTCAATTCACTTTTCTTGGTCTCAGTTTCTTCATTTGTAAAATGAGGCATTTGGGCTTGATGACCTTAAAGGTCCTTTCCATATTATGATCCTATGGTTTCCTGCCTCTGCCTTCCATGTTTGGAATGCACTACTTTTGTATCTCTTCCTCTTAGAATCCTTTAAAAAACAGTTTAGCTGTCTCCTCCTAAATAAAGCCTTCCTTGGATCCCTCCTCCCCTCCTGCCCCCAGTCATCAGGAATCTCTCACTTTCTTGAAATTATTTTGTTGTGTCTATATTGTATTTACTTCTCTGTATGAATGTTGGATTCCCCAGTAGAATGCAAGCTATTTGAGAGTGGGAACTAGGCTATTTTCATCTTCATATTTCTAGCTCACTGAAGAGGAGCTGGCACATTTTTTTCTTTGCACTGACTAGCGAAATTATTGTTGAAGGGAAATTCCATTGTGGAAACCCTCCTTAACAATGCAAATTGGCAACTTGTATGTAATTAATATACTTAGCTGTCTAAGGGTATGAACAGGTTATCTCATTGTTATCAAACTCAAATAGAGACAGAAAAGCTATGTTATAGTGTATTTTTTTTAATTTCATTGAACATTTCCCAGTCACATATTAATCTAGTCCTGACCTTACTTGGGAGTTTATGTGGCCAGCAGACCCTAAGTTTGACATCTCTGGATGGCCAGCCCAGATAATATGTGTCAAAGGCAGGACCTGAACCCAGCTCTGGTTCTTACTGATGCAGCAAAATCTTCCAAACCAGACAAACAGCACACCTGCCTTGGAGGAATCCAATCAGCTTGGTCTTATCTAGGACTAGGAATCCTCATCTTTGCTATGGCCATCTTCCATCCTGGCATGGAATTTGTACCCTTCTGCATACACCAACATGTAAACCTCCTCCTCTGAGAACTATGGTCAAACCAACAAGACCATTGGCTTTGGGAAAAGAAGGTCTATGGAGTGCCTACTTCATGCACTAACCATGCTTGTGACTTCTTACACTGACATCCCCCTCCCTGGTCATGCTACTTTATGCATGTGGTCTCCAACATTAAAAGCTGAGGTCCTTGAGGGTAGAGATTGTAATCAGCGCTTGATGCAAAATTGTTGTTATTGTTGTTTAATCATATCTGACTCTTCTCTATGACCCTCTTTGAGCTTTTCTTGGCAAAGATACTGGAGCAGTTTGTCATTTCCTTCTCCAGCTTATTTTAATAGGTGAGGAACTGAAGCAAACAGGGTTAAGTGACTTGTCCAGGGTCACACAGCTAGCCTGTTTCTGAGGCAGGTTTGAACTCAGGAAATAACTGGCACTTAATAAAGGTCTTCCTTCCTTCCTTCCTTCCTTCCTTCTTTCCTTCCTTCCTTCCTTCCTTCCTTCCTTCCTTCCTTCCTTCCTTCCTTCCTTCCTTCCTTCCTTCCTTCCTCCAATGCCAAGCAAGCTTTTGGCTTACTTAATGTTTGTTGAATTTAACTGAATATACTGATCAATTAAAAAAATAAGAATAGGAACTCAAGGCACTGGAATAATATACATCATTCAGAACCCTATTTACTGGTCCCAGACGGGGATATTTTAATGTTAGCCAAGAATAGTTAATTAACCATAAAACATGGTACTACTTGAAATTCACTAGTAAGCAGTTGGAGTATTGTTAAGATCACACTTAGGAAGCTAAGGATGATTAACCTTTGCCTAGGTTATAAAATGGCCCATTGGCGAGTGGGTGCCACTGGATATATTACCTGAATACCTATTGGATTATTGAATGAGAGGTTTTACATGATGTTTGGGATGATGATATATATATCTAGTTACAAACTGTTTATGACAAGTGGAAAAGCCAATAAAAGATTAATGCAGATTTAAATAGATTTTTCTTCTTTACTGGAGTCTTAGTTAATTTATGCATATATAACTCAATACTTGTGTATTTAAAAGAGACACCAGCTGATTATTTGTAATGAAGAGAAACGGCAAGGCAGAGAGGGGGTGGGGAATTGGGAGCTGGTACACAGGTTCTGCCTGTGGGGGCATTTGTAGCAGGGGGATATTACAGCTGGGGAAATTTTTCTTTCAACAGACACTTGGCCAAATGAAACTTGACCAGGTTTTCCTAAATTTGACAAATCATCTTCAGTGTCTGTGTGTTTCCCATTGGCTGTTTCCCTTAGCTGGAATGCATTCTTGCTACATCATCATCATTATCATCATAATCTTCATCACCATCCTCATCTTCATCACCATCATCATCATCATCATCAGATTTGTTGTGAGGATTAATAAGTATTTGAGGCTGGATTTGTCTCATACTTCAAGACTTAGCCCAGGTACTGTCTCCTCCGTGGAGCTCTCCCTGATTTCCACCCTACCCCAACATCAGCTGAAAGTGTTTCCTTACCTCAAATTTTCTTTGTTTGGATTTTTCCTTTCTGGTCACCACACTTAATCTTGTATCACACAATACTTTTTTTGTGCATGTCCCCTTAGTAGAAGCAAAGCTCCTTGAGGGCAGGGGCTATGCCATTTGTCATTTTTGTCTACTCAGCACGAGGCACAGAACAGCAAACACAGTAGGTTCTTCAAAAATGCTTGGTTAATTACACTGGCATAATTTGGTCATATCCCTGGAAAGAGCAAGTCTTCCCGATAAAGTTGGAGTAAACTAAGGATTTTTTTTCTCCTCAAATTGGATCTTTCTTAGGTCGCTGGAATTGGTAAGCAGATTCTTACTTATTTTCCCAGACTTGTTTCACATTACTCCCCTTCACACATTCCACATTCTAGCCAAACTGCCTGTTTCCCATACATGATATTCCATCTCCCACCTCTGTGCCTTTGCCCTGACTATCTTCATGACTGGAATACTCCCTCTTTGTCTCTATCTCTCAGAATACCTCTTTTTCTTCATGACTCAGCTCAAGTGCCTCCTCTTCCATGAGATGGTCCTGATCATCTTGAGTGTTAGTGCTTTCTCCAAAGTACTTTGTACATCCCTTGTATTTATTTACCTGCACACATGTTGTTCTCCCCCAGTAGAATATAAACTCCTTGAGGGCAAGGACTGTTTATTTGTCTTTCCTTCCCTAGCAGAGTGCCTGTAACATAGTAGCTGCTAAAATAGATGCTTCTTTAAACAAAATGAAATGAGTTAACACACAGGATATAGAGAAGGAAGGACCTTTGAGACAATTCAGTCAAAAATCACTCGTTTGACTGAGAAGAAAACTGAGGTTTAGAAGGTTGAAGTCACTGCCAGAGCCTGCAGGGGGTGAGTAGCAGCTCAAGCTTGGCACTCCTGACCACACGTTTAGTGTTCTTTATTCTGTTTGTCTTACGTGTGTATGTGTGTGTGTGGGGGGGGGATGGTGCAGGGGCCCCCCACAGAAAGAACCCTGTTTCGTTACAGCCTGAGGCTTAGTAGATGACTCGCATGACTATCTCTGGAAGGGACCCAGAAAACACACACGGAGTTGGAGCTAGAAATTAGAAACTGACCCCACCCAATTTCTCCCAGTGGCATTCAGTCTTCCTGAGGGCTGACACTGTGTCATTTTTTTTTTTTGTCTTCCTGCCCAAGGATGCTTTTTATAGTTGTAGCTAGGTGGGTGAAGGAATAGGACACTAGCTTAAAGTCAAGAACTGAGTTTGGTTTTCCTCAGACACTTTGTAGCTGTGTGATCCTGGAGAAGTCATTGGACCTCTGTCTATCTCAGTATCTTTATTTGTAAACTGCAGATAACAATATCACCTTCCTCCCAGGACTGTTGTGAGGATCAAATGAGATAATATGTGTAAAGGGCTTTGCAGACCTTAAGGTGACACAGAAATGTTAGATGCTGTGGCTTCAGCTGATAGAATGCTATATAGTCTGAAGATCTGACAGTTTCTTCAGAAAGCAACAGAAACACATCATGGTCAGTCCGTCAATCAACAAGTAAGTACTTTATTAAGTAATTACTATGTGATGTACTCAGAATAAACGTTGGGGATGCCAAGAAAGACAAAAACAGATCTACCCTCAAGGAGCTGATATTCTAATGAAGAAAATAATATGCAAATAAAAAAGTAAACAGAAGACTTGTATGGATGGTTCGAGCAAGCTGCACATTAAAATAAAGAACTACGAAGAAAAATCAGAATGTAGATCTTGCATTTAATCTCTTTGTGTCTCTCTGTCTTTTTCTGTTTCCCCCCTATCTCTGTCTCTCTGTCTCTGTCTCTGTCTCTCCCTCCCCCTCTTTCCATCTCCTTACTCTCTTTATAAATAATGTATATATCTATTATATATGTATTTATCCACTTTATGTTGTATATATTTATATGCACTTGTGTCTCCTGTTAGAACGCCAACTCCTAGTGAATAGGGATTGTTTTCTTCTTTGTATTTGTACTCTCCTTGCCTCATACAGAGCCTGAAACACAGCAGGAGGTTAATAAATACTTGTTGATGAACTGACTTGTTCGTTGTCAGAGGTGGGATTCAGATTCGTGTTTCTTTGGAAACATGATATGATAAGAAGTCAATCAGGGGTCCAGGTCCAACAGGAAGAGAAATCTGGCCTAGAAGGGCCATACTGAGCAGTAGCACAAGGCTCTAGGCTTGCTTGAAAATAACAGGGTGACTTAGAATATATGGTCCTGGAGCCTCACGGTCTCCAGGAGCTGAGGCCAAGAAGGTAATTGCACCAGGATAAGCAGGGGCAGCGTCAGCTGGCTAGAGAAATCACTCCAATCAATCAAGGATGTAGAGGATGATTCAAAAGAAAAGAGAAAACTAGTCTCTGAAAATAGAAATTTGCAGGAATAGTGAGGGGAGTACCAAGTCCAGGAAGAAGATCTGAAATCAGAGGGTACAAATCCCGGGGAGACCAAATGGAGGGAAATAATTTTCATTCAGTTTTGTAGGTGTCAAAACTGGACTTTTCCCCAGGGTGGGTAAGAAGATACAGAAACACTCCTCTAGACACGTAGAGAGACACAGAAAGGGGGCCGAGGGCTGCCATACTTCCCAGACGGAAGAAGAGTTCAGAATAGAGAAGGGATCTGTGAATTCTAGAAGGGATGAGATACCAAGAGCTTTGCCAAGTCAATAAACATTTATTAGTCACCTACTGTTTGCCAGGCACTGTGTTAAGTATACAAAAAGAGTCAAATGGCGGCCCCTGCCTTTGAGGTGTTCTAAAGGCATTCACAATCTATCTGGGGAGACAGCAAGCAAACAGACATGTACAAACAAGCTGCATACAGGATAAGCCAGTCGGTATCTGCAGCAGGATTTGAGATTAGCTCTTCCTGATTCCCAGTCCGGTACGCCCTTAGCTGTTGAGATCATAGAATTATAGTATCACAAAATTTCAAAAGTGGGACAGACCTCAGTGGTCATCTACTACAAGTCATACGTGAAAAAGGGTCCCCTCTACACCTCCTTAACAAATGGGCATCTAATATCACATTTGGGAACAAAAAAAAAAATAAAATTCACAAGTACAAAGTAGGGGAGGCATATTTTTTTAGCAGTTTGAAAAAGATCTAGAGTTCTTAGTGGACCAAATGAGTCAGCAGTATGATAAGACATGGAAGGAAGCTACTACAAACTTGGGTCACATTAAACACGGTACAATTCCAAAGAATAAGACTATGGTAGTCCCTACATAATCTGCTCTAATCCAATCTTATCTGGAACATTGTGTTTGGTTCTGGGCACCACAACCCCTATCTGTAAAATGAGCTGGAGAAGGAAATGGCAAAACACTCCAGAATTTTTGCCAAGAAAATACCAAATGGGATCATGGAGCGTTGGAAATGATGGAAAATGACTGAACACACACACACACACACACACACACACACACACACACACACACGATAATTCTGGAAAATTACCTTCAGTTTGGAGCCTTTAAGTGGTCCTCATCTTCTGTTGCAAAGAATGGGAGTGGGATGGGGAGAGAAATTCTGTTAAGAACTTAATAAAACTTTCAAATTCAATGAGCAAATACTTTAATACTTGGTGATTCAGTGAAGACATGAGCATAAGGGAGGATGGTCTTTGACCGCCCTTCTGTGCTGAGAGGGGGCCTACCATTTCCCAAGATAGCCTGTCCCATGCTGGAACAGCTCTGATCATCACAAAGCTTTTTCTGACATCAAGTCTAAACCTGTCTCTCTGTGATCCCACCCTGGGCTCCTAGTGTTGCCTTCTGGAGCCAATCAAAAAAGGTCTAATTCATTGGTTACCTGACAGTCTTGCAAATTCTTGACCATGGTCATCCTGTTCCTCACCCAAGTCCCCCTTATCCCCCATCCCCACCAAGTCTTCTCTTCTCTAGCCTAAATCTCTCCAGTTCCTTCAGCTGGTCTTCATATGGCATGGACTAGAGGCCCTTCACTGTTCCGCCTGTCTTGTGAACGTTTGGGCACCTCACTAGTGACCTTTCTAAAATGTGGGGCTCAGCATGGAGTACAGTATTCCCAGATGAGGCAGGTTTGACTGAGGGAGGGCAGAGTGCATAGCAGGATTGTAATTTCCTTCTTTTGGGACATTGAGTCCCTTTTGGTATTGCCCAAGGTCATCTTTTGGTTGCCATATTAAGTGGTCCCCATATGGAACAGCCCTCAGTCTTGTGCTGCTTCTTTTTCACCTTGAAGGGATGATGATGGAAGAGGGGCAGAATCCAAGAATCACAGAATTGTTAGACTGGCAATAAACGCCAACTGAGCTATTGGTAATTGAAATGTGAGACCCTTGTCAAGTGACCAATAAGTGGAATATGTTATTGGAACAACTGAGTCATATCAGTCTTAGCTTGCTATACGTAAGACCTGAAGACAAAAGGAAGTTGATGTCTGATTAATCAATCAATCACGATGCTTTTCTATAATTGATTTTATGAACCATTCGCCTTGCCAGGCAATGGGGTTTACAAAGACAAAACCAAAATAGTCCTTGCCCTCAAGAAGCTTAAATTCTATTGGAAGAACAACATATACCCATTTCAGCTTTGTTTTTTCTGGGCCAGACCTATGACCTCATTGGGAACTCTTGGTGAGTAAATCTCTCTCTCTCGTTGGAGACTGGCACCTGTTTGGCAGCTGAGTTTCCTGAGGCTGTCATTTAATGACTTGCCAAGGGTTATACAGTTAATGAGTGTCAAAGGTGGGACTTGAACCCAGGTCTTCCTGATTCTGCCTATGATGTTACACTGCTTCGCAATATGCACAAAATACACCTTTATAAGTATGCACAAACTACATACAAAATAATTTAAAAAGTGATTTCAGGGAGGTGAATCAATTGCAGCTAGGATCAGGATAGGGCTCATGGAGAAGCCTCTCATGGTGAGCTGTACTCTGAAGAAAACTGGGAAATCCAAGAGGCAAAGGGATGGATGGCATTCTAAGAATGTGGGACTGCCTGTGCAAAAGAATGGTGATTGGAGATGGAATTCCATGTAGAAGCAACCTCAAATAGGTTCATTAGGATGGAATATAGAATGCATGCAGGGCAGTAATGTATAAGAAGGCTGTAAAAGGAGACTGGAGTCTGATTGTGAAGTATTTTAAATGCCAAACAGTGCAGGATTATTTTATTCTTGAGGCAATAGAGAGCCTCCCAAATGGAGAGATGGCTCCTGCATTCTCCTTGAAGAGACAAAGTAAACAATGGAACTGGTTTTATCATGCGTCCTAAAGGCAATAAGAAACATTATATCATGGGATGTATGATCATGATGGGGCAAGGCATCATGAAAATACTTGAAGCTTTCACATCAACATCTTTTGCAGAAGAGAATGAGGAGGTAGAGAAAATAAAGAACTTGATAAGACTTTTCAAATTCAATCAATACTTGTTTTAACACTTGGTGCCTTCAGCAAAAAGATAAACTTGAAGGAAAATCATTAAAAAATCTTGTTGGGTAACATATTTCAAGGGTTGTCCATGAGGAGGTCATGGAATTTAGTTTAGACTAGGCAGAGTTGTGAAGAAGCTAATGGCATATGTCTCTGAGTCATGAATACTATCTTTGGGAAGATAATAGAGAAATACTAGACATAGTCAGCAGCAAATAACTCATCAAAATTAGATTGTTTATATTTTGACAGAGAAAAGATGAGTGGTTACTCACATGGGTGTCCTTTCTGAATCAGCTGTCATAATCCAATCCAATCACTGGTTTGTTCGAGCAAAGATCAAAATCAATATCCAACAAGAAGAAAGAAGAAAAATGAGAAGATGCAATTGATGCAACACAATTGATGCAACTTCAACCCAATTCATTTCAACAAACTGTTGACAAAATATGGGCAATGGCTGGCAGAATAGACTATGTAAATCGATCACCACGAGGAGGAGACCAAAATAGCCAGGAAACAATATCCTTGCCAAGCAGAAAGTGAAGGGCAAGCTTAGAATGTAAACTTATTTGTAAGATGTTACTGATTAGGATGGTAAAAGATTATGAATGATATTATCCCATAAAATAAGAAGAAACAGTGGAGAGGAAGAGCATATTTACAGAAAATTTGGCTAGAGACCCAATTAAGCTAAAGTCATGCAAAGTACATTTAAAGATAAAATGGGAAGACGTGCAGAAAACAAAGGAAATGGAAAAGATGAATAAATTTTTTTTATTAGAAACTCTCTTCATCATCAACAGCAGCACATCCACCATCGTTGGATAGCACAGGCAGAGAAGGGTTTAGTGATTTGTCCAAAGTCCTAACAGTAAGTGTTTGAGGCTGGATTTGAATCCAGGTCTTTCAGCCTCTAAGTCCAACCATCTTTCCATAATGAGATAGAAAGTTTCAACTCTCTCAAAGGATTCTGGATGACATCCAAGAGGCTCTTCAGTGTCCCTGGGTTTCATTCAATCAATCAAATTTAAACAGGAGCACCACCATCTATAGAGGATCTTAGATCCTTTTTTTGCGTATGTCCTAATTCCCGTTGAATGATCAGTCTCTTAAAGCCTAAGGACCCCTTGTCAGAATTAGGCTTTTAAAAAGTTAATTAATTAATTAATTAATTAGTTTTTGTTTTCAACATTCACTTTTATAAGATTTTGAGTCTTAAAATATCCCCCTTCTTCCCCTCTCCTCCAAATGGCATATGATATAAACTATGCATGTGTAATCATATTAAACACATTTCCACATTAGTCATGTTGTGAAAGAAGAATCAGAACAAAAGGGAAAAACCATGAGAAATAAAAAGCAGCAAAAAAACTCAAAACAGTAACTTCAATCAGCATTCAGACTCCACAGCACTTTCTCTGGATGCGGTTAGCATTTTCCTGAAATCATATTTTTAAATACATAGCATAAAATACATGAGGTTAAAAAAACCATTTATATTAAAATCAGTTATCAATTTTTTTAAGTTCCCAGACCCCCCAGGTTAAGAACACGTGGTGTATAGGGAATCCTTCTCTTTAAATCTTTGCTGGATCTCCAATTTTTGATGAGCAGTTAGCTGCTTGTAATAAGCCATGATTGATATTAGCAATCAGAGGATGGTATCACTGTTGGGAAGGATGTTCAGGGGATCATATAGGATCCTCTCTGCATGGGAGGCACTTTGATAGAAGAAACCTTCAAAGGGAGTGTTTGTTTTTTTCCCCTTCTTTCTATCTAACCAATAGATAATGAACACAGAAACATCTTGTATTCTCTATATCTGTCAGTCAATTATGTAGCTGCAAAAATGTATGCTGCTGGAGAATATCATTTGTAAAAGCTTGCCTGTCCTTGTCTATCCCTTTCCTTAAGGATGCCTTCAGGATGAGTGTGGAATATCCTCCTAAAGGCTGTACAAATCAAGGCATATAGGTAAGCAAGGCAAATAGGTAAGCAACTGTGGATATTTGCTCAGCTACCTTTTTCTAGTTGTGAAAATAACCTGGATGAACTCAGAAATGCTTTAAAATTAATATTTTATTAATTGCCTCAGCATCTATTTACATTTAAAAATGTAATTCAAATTTGTGGGAGACATATTTATTCTGTTTTGAGAAAGGACGTTTGCTTATTTCTTATACCGACCCACTGCAATGACTCTGTAGCCTATCTCTCCTGCCCCATCCCCTCTGCCCTTGGCTGGGAATCACTGATCTTGTCCAATCTTTGTATTCTAAAGGTGCAGTAACTGACGTCTAGAATGGTCAATAAACTTGTTCAGTGTGTCACAGGTATCCAATCCAACTCACTCAACTCAACAAATATTTATTTAGTGCCTATAAGTGGAAGATAGGAGAAAGTGAGATACCATGAATAGTATACTATCTATGAAATCAGAAATATCTGGGTTCAAGTCCTGCCTCCAATCCATGCTAGCTGTGTGATCTTGGGAATGTAATATAAGCTATAAGGCTCTAAGTCAAAGATGAGATGCGTAGCTACATAAGTGGAGGGATTTTCTACACCGGGAGTGTCCCATGCTGGTGAAATCCTAGTCTCCATGACCACGCTCCCTCCATCCCCACCCCCAATTGTGTAAGGTTCTTGATTAGAATTCCAAGATGAAACCAATCAGTCCCTGGTCTCAAGGAACTTGAATTCTAAAGGAGTAAGTGGCAATGGCTCCCTGATATCCCCAGGAGCAAATCTAAATGCCCGTATTTGACATTTGAAGCCTTCCCTAACCTGATGCCAACCTAACTTTGCAGCCTTATCACACGTCACTCCCACTTTATTCTCTAAAGTGGACTTTTAAATTCTCCTCAGACATGACAGTCCATTTCCCATCTCCATGCCTTTTCCTGGGATGTTTCTTCTTCCTCGGATGCCCTCTCCTAGTCCCTTACCTCTCTGTCTTAGAATCCTTGCTTTCATTCAAGACTCAGATGAGGCATCTCTTTCTTCATGAAGTCTTTCTGGATCCTTCCAAGCCACTAGTGTCACCCATCAAACCACGTTGCATCTATTTTGTATTTATTCAAATGTCTACATGGTGTCTCCTCTGATAAAATGTTAACTCCTCTAAGGGTATTTTTCATTTCTATCTTTGTATGACCAGATCATGGCATGATGCCTTGCCATAAGTAGCTGCTTAATGAATGTTGGTTGGTTGATTGATTGATATGTGATGAGTCCATTCTCTCTCTATGTCATTTCTAAACTTTTTTGTTGTTAAGAAAGGGGCTTGTAGGAGGGGGGAACATCAGAGAAAGCATTAGGCTTGAACAGTGGGAAGACAGCCAAGTGGTCCAGGACTTGGGTTCAGAAGGATCTGAGTTCAAACCCTACCTCAGACACATATTATTTGACGTGTAGCCTTGGGAGAGTTAATTAACCTCTGTTCTTCTTAGTTTCCTCATTCATAAAATGGGGATAATAACAGCACCTGCCTTGCAGTGATTTGCAAATCTTAAATTGCTGTATAAATGCTAGCTATTATTATTGTCGTCATTGCTAAGATAAATCATACATGGAGGAAGACCACTGGGCTAGGGAATTTTGTTTTCTAGCTTGCTGTGATGAAGACAAGCACAATGAAGATGATGCTGGTCATTCTAATTAGTGGATATAGTACTGAAAATTGAACATGCATCAACGTAATCCTTTTCCATATGGAAAAATTGCTATCTAAAATACCACTGCAAATATAAGCATAATGTATAACCAACAGGAACAGATGCCACTCTGAAGCTTTAACAAGACAGTTCTCCTTCAAATTGATAACGGGCTATGTTGAAAAACCTGACAAAACCAAAATGTTCTGCCTATAAATTATCATGGCACCATTCTTGCTGTGGAAGTGAAGGTTGTGTCAGCACTTCCATTATCCCCCAGATTGCTATGGCTCAGAGCTCCAGCTTGCAGCTATAAAACTCCACCTTGGCTTGGAAATTGGCACTGGGCACCTCAGGCTTGCACCACCAAATTTGAAAAAGAAAACTCATTGCATTGGACCCTTTTCTTTGGGTGTAAGACAAGAAAAAGTGATCTAGATTTATCAGTAGTAGAACTGGAAGAGATCGCCAAGGTCATTGAATCCATTCCTCTCATTTTACAGTGAAGGAAACTGGGATCCAGAAAGGTAAAGTGATTTGTCATGAAAGAATATAGATGGAATAGATGCCGCCTCCATTTCCCTTGCCATTGCAAGGATGAAAATGGGGTCTGAGGGCTCTTCCTTGCTTTTGCTATGTGACAGTCCATCTTATTTCAAATACAATAAAACACTTAATTTTTCAAAGATTCTGATGCATATTCATTTCTCAGTTAAGAAACTCCCTCTACGGATTTAGATCACAACCATTTTTGGGGGGTATAGTCTTAGAGAAGTGCCTGAAACTGAGAGGTTTAATCAAGAGATACCCGTGACTATAGGGCTAGTAAATATCAGAGATGGCATCTGCTTCTTCCTTACTCCTACTCCAGCACTCTCCATTTGGCTGGGCTCCATATAAAATGCATACCTCTGCTGACATCTACATGATGCCTTTCTTGATTCCTCCAGGTCATAGCACCATCTCTCTCTCAACTACTTTGTGCAGTTTTTGCATGTACCCTCCATGCATATGAAACTTTCACTTTCTCTGTATACATTGATTTATATGTTGTCTCACCCAATTGAATGTGAGCTTCCCTGAGGATGAAAACTGGTTTTACTTTTTTCTTTGTATTTCTAGCACTCAGCACTCTGCCTGATACTTAGGGGTAAATCCTTAAGAAAGGCTTGTTGATTAATAGATGCAAGTGTGGTCTCTTCTCAGGTTGATTGCAAACTTCTCCAGGACAGGGAGAGTTTCACTTTTGTCTTTGTATCTCTAACACTTAGCACAGTGCCTGCCACCTAGTAGGATGCTAATAAATGCTTGTTGATTAATTGACTACAGTTATCTGGAGGTCCATCTTTTGAACATAAATATTTTTCTTCTCTCCAGTTCTACCCACCCTTTAAGGCTCAACTTGAATCACCGCCTTCCAGGAAGTCCTCTTTGATCTTAGCTGGGAAAACCTACCTTCCTCAGACCTCATTGTAACTCAAGCCCTCAATCAGACTATAAACTCCATGAAGGCAGTGGCTGGACCTTTTCACACAGTGCTCTATGTACAGGAGGCTCCGGATAAAAGGTTCTGGGCTCTGTGTTGCATGGTATGTAGTTACAATTGCTGTCTTGTTTGACCTCTCTGAGGAAACATGGTTTCTCTTAAGTCACAATGAACATCTAGGCTTATCCCTCAATTCAGGACTTTATCACATCTTGCCCGGGTTACTGTTAACAGCTTCCTAATTTGGACAGCTGGCTCCCAGGCTCCCTTTTCTGTTCCGTCCTACCTTCAGCTACTAAAATAATCATCCTGAAGCAAAAAACTGGCTGTGTTACTTCCCTGCTTGGGAAGATTCATTCGCTCCCTATTGTCTGGAATACAGGCATGCATGCATGCACACATGAATGAATGAATGAATGAATGAATGAATAAAGTACCTTTGTGGTAGGCACTAGGAATACAACTGTCAAAACTGGCTAGTCATTGCCCTCGAGGAGTTTCCTTTCTAACATTTAGAGTTGTGGGGGCCTAAGCGGTGGGTTTAGGGGACAAATACTAACTCCTTATTGCCATTTAAAGCCACTTGGCTCCAGTCTACCTTTGGAGGCTTATTTCTTATTATTCCTCATTAGCACATGTTCTAGCCAAGGTGGTCTATTATTATCCCCATTTTTACAGATGAGGAAACTGAGGTTGACACAGGTGAAGGGACTTGCCCAAGGTCACACAGCTAGTATATCTCTGAGGCAGGATTTGAACACAGGTCTCCTGGCTCCCTGTCAAGAATGAAATCTGGAGCAGCTGGGTCACCATTATGAACAAGAATCTTTGTAGTATTGTGATATTCTCCTTGGGTAGTTATGGGGTTGCCAGCCAAGATGGCTTCCTGACTGTTTGCCTTACCTCCATTCTTCTTAGCATCCTTGGCACCTCCTGCATGAGGCCGTTCCTGATGCCACCTCCTCTCAAAGTACATGGGAGCACTTATGGATGCGTTTGCTTTTTGCATGTCTTCCAAAAGACCTCCAGCTCCTTGAGAGCAGAACTTTTTTGTTGTGGTTCATTTTGTTTTCTTTCTAACCCCAGTGCCTAGCATGGTGCTTGGCACATAGTAGGTGCTTACCAAGCTCCTGGACTGGATTCCATAAAACTGCAACAGGAGGCATTTATTAAATTGTTTTCTTTCAGGTCCCTGAGGGAAGGCTCTAGAAGAGAACAGTCAGTGAACACATCCATGTTTTACTTCGGAGCCACAACCTAGTTTATTTTTTCTTAAAGAAAAAAAATATCCACCCAGCCAGGAGCAAAGCACCATGGAGTTTATTAAATGAGCGAGGGGAGCAGGTGGTTGGGCCTCCCAGGAAATCCTTCTGCCTTCCACATCCAAAGCATGTTTCTGCCACTCAAAGCCATCGGGGGCTGGGAGAGTCACTGCTGAGCCCCCTGCCTTCTCCCAACACAAAACTCTCTGAGAAGGGAAATGGGCATCTTCCGGAGAGCAAGGGATAAACCTTCCTTTTCTTTATTTAAGCTAATTGGCATGACTGAATGGGGGGCCAAGCGAGTTATTGAAAGACTCACAGGCTGCCCACAAGGTGTTGGAAACATAGAATCATTATTCCATACGCCTTGATCTGATCTGCTCACGGAGGAGATGCTGAAGGCTTCCAGTGACTAAAACAAGCATCTGGAAACTTCTGGAGAGGAATAATAGACATTTCTGTTGGGCTTCAGATATCACAAAGCACTTTCTCTGCACTTTCCCCATGAAACCTCACAAGAATGCTAGAAGGTAGGTAAGATGGGCTTTATAGGCAGTTAGGTGGAAGAATGGATAGAGCTTGCAGGACTTGGAATCAGAAGATCCGAGTTCAAATCCTCCTTCAGATGCTTACTAGGCAAGTTCCTTAATTTTGCTCAGTCTCAGTCTGTAAATTGAGAATATGATAAAAAATAACATATGTAAAATGCTTTGTAAATCTTAAAGTATCATAGAAATGGTAGCTGTTATTATTTTTCATTTGGGAGATAGTGAAACAGTGATATGTGATAGTGAACAGATAGTGAATACAGAGTCTCTATCTCTAAATGATTTCCCCGAGGTCACACAGTTAGGGAATTTGAACACTGGTCTTCAATCAGTCAACAAGCATTTATTAAGCACCTAATATATGCCAGGCACCGTGCTAGGTGTGGGTGATGCAAAGACAACAGTGAGGTTATCCCTGCCTTAAAGGAGTCTAGGGGCTACCAGGCAGGTGCAAGTTCAGAGATATGCACCTGTAGGATACGCAAAAGAAGTGTGAGCCTCCCTAACTGAAGGACCAGCGCCACAGGCTCTGCCCAAGTGGAGGCTCATTTTACTAAATTCTTCCTACTTCAAAAAAAAAAAGGAATCTCAGTTGTTCTTATCAGGGAAATTCAGAACAATAAAAAACCAAAAACAAACAAAACAAACCCCATGTTTTTGTTTCTGCAAATTTTCTGCAAAATTCTAGAAGCCAAGGGAAGGAGGTATGGTAGGGAATCATAAGTTTAAGCTGGAAGGGACCTTAGAAGAATCTATTGCTATCCTCCTCACTTTACTACAGATGAGGAAACTGAGGCTTAGGGAAACGCAGTAGCAGTCATAGAATCCTAGTATGAGGGCAATAAATCGGGGGGCTGAGAAGTTATCTAGTCCACCCCTCATTTTACAGATGAGGAAACTAAGGCTTAGAGAGGGTCTCTTGCTCAAGGCTATGTAGCCAAAAGGGCAGGCCAGGGTTCGAATTCAGATCCTCTGACTTTGGGATTAGTGCTCTTTCCACTGTGACGTATTTCCAGGGGAGCAGAAGGAACTCTGGAGAGGGTGATAGAATCATTGTCTGGACCTTGTCTCTGTTATCGACTGACCTTGGCAGCAGGTTAAAGAGCAAAGGGGACCACGTTTGCTGTCGGAGGACCTGGGTTTAAATTCAGATTCTACTATTTGCTACCAGTGTGAACTTGGTCAATCAGTTAAACCCTTTGGGCCTCAGTTTCCTCATCTGTAAAGTGAAGGGGAAGAGGTTAGGCTAGCTGTTCTCTCAGGTTTCTTCTAGCTCCAAGACCTTCCCTTTCTGAACCTCAGTTTCTTAAACTGTAAAATAAAGGAGCTGGTCTAGATGACCTCAAGTGTCTTTTCCAACTCTATAGCCTGTTATCCTTAAGAGGAGGAAAAGATGATGCCCAAGAGGGGAAGTCAGTCAGTTGTGAGTCAGCAAGCCTTCATCAGGCACTTACTATGTGTCAAGCACTGTGTTAGACACTAGGGACAGAAAGAAAAAGAAAACTATTCCCTTCCCTTAAGAATCTTACTCTTTAATGGAGGAAACAGCATGTAAATAACTGAGTCCGTACAAAATATATACAGAGGAGATGGAAAATCACCTGAGAGGAGAAGGCATCAGAAACTGGGGGTAGATGTACAGGAGCTTTTGAGAACAGAGTGGATCATGCCAAGCAGGAGGAGGGACAGAGGTGGTCATAGTCTGGGGGGAGACTTGAAGAAGGACTGAGAAAGAGGGAGCCCTCAGTATACAACTTTTTCTCAGGTTCCATTGTCTGCAAAATGCCTAGGAAGGCTCTGAAATGTTCTCCCTCATTCTCCCTTTCCAAGCAGCAGAAGTGAGTGGGGCTCCAGGTTGTCCTCCTTCTGGCTACCACTAGGAGGCAGTGCAACATTGCTTAAAGCTGAGAACCTGGTTTGGACGCCTAGAACCCAGGCTTCTCTTCTTTCTGGGGCAGGTAGCATTCTTTGTGTCCACCCTTCATTCTACACCTGAGAGACTGGGTTTGAGGATCTCGGTCTCACCCACCCTATCTCCCCTTGACACTCTCCAGTCCTTCCTCCTTTCCACCTCTCTTTCCAGACATGAAAGGAGCATCCGATTCAACTTAAAACAGAGAAATAAAAGAGAGAGCATCTCGAGAGAAAGAGAGATGGAAAAGTGAGCCAGGGGCCAGAAGCCCACAGCTGCTCTGCTTGGAACCTGCCAATAGGCTGAGAACCAGCGGCTGACACAGCCAGCAGCTCCCTTGTTCAAGGGCAGAACAGCATGTCATTTAAGGGCCTTATGGGAAAAGACTTGGAAGCATGTGCCCAGGGATGCTGAGAAGCCCTAGATTCTTAGGGGATAGGGAGTCTCAGAGGCTTCTGGTCCCGTGAGAACCAGAGTGTGGTTGGACAGTGAGATCCAACAGATGTGGCCAGCCACAGTCAGCATTCCTAACTATTGTAAGTACTAACTACAAAGATAAAAATACCAAACATCATAAGTAATAGCGGGATAGTGAATCATTTCAGGATTGATTGTTTCTATCTGAACCCCATGGAAGAAGATGAGAAAAATGAGAACGAATCAATCATTTCATCAAGTATTTATAAAATGTCTCTTAGATGCTAGGTCGAGGGCTCTTACTTTGGGGTCTGTGAACTTTTTTTTTAAGAAAAAATATTTTGAAAACTGTATTCAGTATGATTGTCTTCCTTTAGAACCATTTGTCTTTCATTTTATGAATTTCAAAGCATGATACTGAGACGAGGTCCACAGACTTCACCAAGTGCCAACGAGATCCAAGCTGAGAGTTCAACACCGGGCACTTAGGTTACAAAGACAAAGAAAGGCACACTCACATTTTCAAAGGGCTTTGTTTCCATCTGGAGTCCAACGGAGCTGAGGAAACGTATGACATCAGATGGACCTTGGTTCAAATCCCAGGCTGGTCATTTCACCAGATCATAGATTTAAAGCTAAAAGGGAGATCCCCAAAACATACTCCCTCATTTTACAGGCGAAAAAAAACAACTCAGGCCCATCTCATGGCTAGAACTTAACAATACTTGTCAAAAATGTTTGACTGAGGCTGGGGTTACACACAATCTATTTAAGGGAAGGGAACAATTATATCTGACATGCTATTCATATCTCATTTGACCCTCACAACAACCCTGAGAAGGGGATTCAATCATGATCAACCTTTTTTAGATGAGGAAACTGAGGCAAACAGAGTGAAATGACTTGCTCAGGTCACACAGCTAGTAAGTATACAAGGCAAGATTTGAACTCAGGTCTTCCTTACCCCAGACTCAGTATTCTGTCTTCTTCACTATCTCTCTAGCTCTCAGCATGGATAAAATCTGTGAGCCTGGAGTGTTTACCCCAGTTTTCCTGTAACTTCCTGTTCCCTCTCAAGTTCCCAACACCTCCTCAGATCCTGACACCATTTCTCCCTCTTGTTCTGGGTACAGTAATCATTAATGTCAATGCTTCTAGAATGAGTGTGCCAATCATGTGTCCTATAGACCAGCTTACCATCCCTGTAACTCATTGGACTAAATCTCCCTTCCTATTGTAGTTTCTTCTTCTGCTGTGGTTGTAACCCTTGGCTGCTGGTTGCTTCTATGCTTCCACCAAACTAGGGACAGGCATTTCTGCCCCGTGCTGTGAGCTGCCACCTCATCTTAGAGGGCTGCCTGGTCTCAGAGGCTCTAAGGGGTCACCTCATTGGCCCCATCGCTTTCCTTCACCTGTGGTCCTCCCTACTCCTGACCCTGGGCAAGGGGAGGTCTATCATTGGGCAGCTAAGTGATACCATAGTGCATAGAGTGCCAAGCCTGGAGTCAGGAAGATTCATCTTCTTTAATTCAAATCCAGCCCTAGGTGTGTGACCCTGGGCAAGTCATTGAACCCTGCCTGCCTCAGTTTCCTTATCTGTAAAATGAACTGGAGAAGGAAATGGCAAACCATTTCAATATGTCTGCAGAGAAAACCCCAAGTGGGATCATAGAGAGATGGATATGACTGAAAAGACTGAACAACACCATTAGAACATAAGCTTCTTGAGGGAACAGATATTCTCCTTTTGTTGTGATGTCCCCAGGACTTAGAACAATGCCTGAAACAAAATAAAGAATTAGTCAATATTTGTTCATTCATTCATTCAGGTGCCCTTTACTGTAGGTCTTAAAGCGGAACCGAGATGACCACTTATTGGACGTATTGTAGAAAGAATTCTTTTTTCAGCATGAGCTGAACTAAATAGCCACTGAGGATGCTCCTAACTGAGCATCAGTGATTTTGCATTTCCCTCACCTCCATGTCAGTGAAAGTCCATGACCTCTAAAATATGGAGTCGACTTTCACAGGCCAAGGGGGCTCGCTCCTGCTTGATCTCAATTGGTAGAGAAGGAAATTTCTTTTAACCTTCTCCTGCACTTCGCAGAGCAAAGAATGGCCTCATTTGTGGAGCTGGGTGTCTGAGCTCTTTCGAGACTCATTTAGAGACAGACCTCTGGTCCCCAGTCTCTCCCTGCCCTGCCGTGGCCATGGCCCTGTGTCTAAGGAACAGTAAACAAACTGTCTCAATCCACCTCTGTGATAGACCTCCCCTTGTCCATGGTCAGAATTGGGGAGAGCCACAGGTGAAGAAGAGTAATGAGGGCAATGAGGTGACCCCTCAGAGCCTCTGGGATGAGGTGGCAGCTCACAGTACAGGACAACTGTCCTTAACAGTTTGGTGGAGGCATAGAAGTGACCAGCAGCCAAGGGCAGCAAGAGGAAGAACTCACGTTTAGAGAGGGACTTTCAAACCCAGCCATTCACAAGCTACTATGTACCTGGTGCTGAGCTAGGTGCATGAGATAAAAAGACAAGAACAAGGCTGCTCCTGCTCTTATAGACCTCATATTCCCTAGGACAGGGGTCTTAACCTGGGATTCATGAACTTGATTAAGAAAATTACACACATACACACACATATACACACATTTTATATATGTGTGTGTGTGTGTGTATGTGTGTATGTTCATAGCTGTTGCTGTTCAGTCATTTTCAGTTGTGTCCAACTCTTCATGACCCCACTTGGGGTTTTCTTGGTAAAGATCCCTTCTCCAGCTTATTTTACATATGAGGAAAGTGAGGCAAACAGGGTTAAGTGATTTGTCCAGGGTCGCACAGCTAGTAAATGTCTGAGGATGGATTTCAACTCAGGTCTTCTCTACTCCAGCTCTGGCACTCGATCCGCTGTGCCACCTAGCTGCCCTATGGGTTTTATTTTAAGTGTTTTAAAAGATTATTTTGCGAAGGGGTCCATAAGGCTTCATCAGACTAATCATCAAAGGAGTCCATGTACACACACACAAACACACACGCAATACATACATTAAACAGGGAGAGAAAACGTGTACATATAAGTCTAGAGAAAATACAGAATTAAAGATAAGACCAGGGATTGTATTGATATGAGGCACTCCCAGAAGAGGAAAATCCTTCAACCAATACAGGTTGGCACCTTCTCTACAACTTAGTCTTAGAGACTAGTCTAGACAGAGCTAAAAATGACTTGCCCAGGGTTAGAGAGCCAGTAAGTATGGGATGGCAACACTTGATCCCAGGTCTTTATGGTATAGATTTTAGCTCATGATCCCCTATCCCAGACTGACCCTAAGAAATAAATACAAAGGAATTTGGTAGGACAGCTGAGGAGGATCAGGTGTTTTGGAGTTTTGGAGGAGTCTGGGGAGTCTAAGAGGTAGTGGCGAGAGGGCAGTGCTTTCTGGGCTTGGGGGACAGATACCGAGATGGCAGAAGGAGTGTCCTGAGTCAGAATGTCAGGGAAAAAAGTCAATTTGACTGGACAGTATACTGGGTGAAGATAAGCCTTGTCTAAAAGGCCTGGAAGGGTAGGTTGGAGCTAGGCTTTAAAGGTCAAACAGGAGTTTTATAGTATTTGTTTCTCCTGGTAAGAGGGAGCCATTGAGGATTACTGAGCAGGAAATGGATTTGTGCTTTAGAGATGTCACATTGGCAGCCATATGTTGGATGGAAGCTTAATGTAGTGAGATCAACTGGGAAGCTATGGTAATAATCCAGGTAAGTGATGAGGACCTGTATTAGGGGGTGGCTGTGTGAGTGGAGGGGAGGAGACTTGTGAGAGAGATCAGTGGATTAGAGGACCATGCATGGAAAGCTAGAAGGAATCTCAGAGGCTTCTCTTCTAACCCACCCATTTTACAGATAAGGAAATGGAGCCTCAGAGAGTTTATGTGACTTACCCAGGGTCACACAGCTAAAAGTGCCATAGGCAGACTTCCAACCCAGATTCCCATCTTGGATTGATTTCAGGATCAGGAACCCTACCCATGTTCCATTTTACCTTTTGGACAAACAGGGTTGTGTCCTCTGAGCCTGGAAATCTTCCATTACGTGCATTTCTTTGGTTGAATGAGGGCTATCACCCAAATTCAAGATTTACCTGTAATGTCTATGACACATCTTCATATGTATCTTCCAGCAGAAAGAATGATTCTCCCCCCTTGGCCTCAGCCCTTCCCTGCTGTGCAGCCACATTCTCTGAGTGCCCACTGGGCAGAGGGAACTCTGGGAAGTCCAGGTGGCCCCATTGCATGCTTTGCAATCCATCTTCATGACCTTTGATAAAAGCATGGGACCCAGGGAGGTAAGGAAAGCCTCACCCCACCTTGTCCTGAAACAGGCCCCCTCCTCATTCTAGGGACCATCCTTCCCATCCTCCGTGGTTGCTGCCTGGGTAGATTTTCAAGGACCGTGGCCACATTGCCTAGAATCATTCACTTGGAATGGATGGAAAAAACCTTTTCAATGAATGCATTTCACTGTGATGGAGACTTTCAAGGTAATAAACCCCACTTCCTATTACTGTAGCCCAGAGGAAGGAAGAATTTACATACATGGGTGGTGGGATGGGCTCTAGCATCATAATTGGCATTTATAGAGCATTTTAAAGTCTACAAAGCTCTTTACATATGTTTTTCAAAGTTTCTCTTCTGAGTCTCCCATCAGCCCTGTAAAGTAGGTCTGTAGGTATCATCAATCCCATTTTACAGAAAAAGAAACTGAGGCTCAGTGAAGACCATAAGCAGGTACCTCAGTGATGTAATGGATAGAATGTTGGAGCTACAGTCAGGAAGACCTGAGTTCGAATCCTTACTTACTAGCTGTGTGACCCTGAGCAAGTCACTTAGTTTCTGTTTGCCTCAGTTTCCTCATCTGTAAAATTGAAGTAATAATAGCACTTACTTTCCAGGGTTGTGGTGAAGCTCAAATGAGATAATATTTTAAAGTGCTTAGCAGAGAGTCTGGCATGTACTAGGTGCTATATAAATTCTGGTTACCATTGAGGTATTTGAACCTAGGGTCCCATTCGCTACATCTTTCTGACTTGTCTTAGTCATAACCACCAGGAGAGGATGATGAACCTTGTAGAGAAAAGTCAGAGTTTAAGATGATGGGGAAATAAAGGGAAATATATCAGGCCAGAGGATCCGCAGGGACAAACAGAGGGGGAAGTGAGGAGAAAAGAACACAGATTGGAGTTTTTCCATTTGGACCCAGAGGGCAGACTCAGTAGCAATGGTGGAGGGCTGGGAGTTGCAGAGGGTCATTTTGGCTTGATATTAGGAAGTAACTTCCTGCCAGTGAGAGCTGATCCAGAGTGGGATGGATTACCACAAAGGCGGTGAGCTCCCCATAACTGGAGGTCTTCATGCAGAAGCAAAATGTCCTCTTGTTGGGTATATGGTAGTGGGGATCCCTGTTCAGAAACGATGCATTGAATGGACTCTAAGGTCCCTTTCATTTTCTGGATTCCATGGTTCTATCCAGTGAATGTTGATAAGGGCAAATCTTTAAAAGAAGGATCCATTCTAAAGCAGAGGATTTGTTCACTTCTGATCTCAAAGCTCTGTCCTTCACTCATGCACTTGTGTTCCAATTTATGTTATGGTTGTGTATACAGCTTGCATGTTATCAAGAATTGAGCTCCTACTAAACTCCTGCCATGATTTATTGGTCTGTGTGTCCCTTGCATCATTTAGCATGGGACTGCAGAGGAAATGCCAACATAAGTGTTTGTGAAGAACTAACTGTAAAGGGAGAAACAGAATCTGAAAAGGAAAAGACACAGAAGAACATAAAATGATGGGAGAAAGGAAATCCTAAGGCAGGACAAAAATAAGGAGAGGGTGGCAAAGTCTCCTTCAGTGAAGATAAAAAAAAACCATGCGGTTTAAATATTAATTGAGATAACAATGAAAAGAAATCACTAGTTGGGTAATTAGAGACACAGTTAGCAATTTGGCATCCTGGGCAAGGAGCAAGAAATGTGCCCTTTAATCAAAGTGATCCTTTAATCAAACACCACCATCACCACCACTACTACTACTGCCACTACTACTACTACTACTACTTCCACCACCACCACCACCACCACTACCTGTACTACTACTACCAGTACAATTACTACTACCACTACTACTGCCTCTACTATAACCATCACCAATACTATTACTACTACTACTATCACCACCACTACCACCATTACCACTACTACTACTACTACCACCACCACCACCACCACCACCACTGACTAATATTACATAGTACTTAAAGATTCGCAAGTACTTATTAAACACCTACTGTACGTGCTAGTCTTTGGGTATAAATAGCTAGAATGAACCTCAACCCCTTGATCTTAAGGATCTTATATTCAGTCAGTCAATAAAGAGTTATTAAGGACCTACTGTGTTCCAGGCACTATATCAAGTACTGGGGATACCAAGAGGCAAAAGACAGTCCCTGTCCTCAAGGAGCTCCCAGTCTACTAGGGGAGATACCATGAAAACAAGCATATGTAAACACTGTGAGCTCGGGCTGGCAAAGGCCACCATCCCTGGAGTAGCACAGCAGGACAGGGCTAGGCTGGGGAGATCGCTGGATTGTGACCACTTTGTAGAGGAAGTCCACAAGTGGGTGACTTCTTTGTTTGATTAACTGTTCTTGCTAAGTAGCTTCTGAAAGGCAATGTAGCTTATTGGTCAGATAACCTGCCTCCGGTCAACAACTAATCAAACAAGAAACCAGCATGTATTTATTGGGCACCTACACGAGGATAAAAATGAAATCATCCCTATGTATAATCAAAGACTGAGTCAGAAAGTGAGAATGAGTAGAGAGCTCCGCCTGAAGTCAGGGAGAGCCTTGTTCAAATCCTGCATAGTACCAATGACTCCCAAGCAAGTCTCAATTCCTTTGAGACTCAGTTTCCTCATCTGTACAATGGGGATACTAATAGCACCTACTACATAGAGATGTGAGGATCAAGTGAGATAGAGCGTGTGAAGCTGTGAAGTATTTTGTTGGCCCTAAAGTTAGCTGTCATCATTGCCATTATTACAGTTGGGTAATTACCAGCAAGTAGAAAAATGGTTACTTTGGTTTTCTTGTAGATCCAGTAAGAAAGAGCATAAAAGGACAAGACAAGGATCCTATTAGAACCCCAGGTTTACTTCTGCCCCTTAGCCCCAGCTCATGATTCCTCCTCCTGCTCCTCTTCTTCCTTCTTCTCCCCCCTCCTTCTTAATAATTGTTTAGCAAACTGAATGAAATGAAAGAAATGACTCTAATTCCATTAAGAATTGTATTCCATCAGCAGCTGGCTCCCCTGGTCAGAACTACAGGGTTCGGAGGGGAAATGATGGGAGAGTGTGCCCCTATGTGCATGGGGGTTGGGGGAAACAGGGTGGGGATGTTCTATTGAACCCCCACCATGGCTTTGCCAACTGCTACCAGGGCCATACAGGAAGCAAGTGGCACACACTAGTGACCTTTGAGGGCATTCCTGCAACTGCATTCAAAGCCCTATTCTCCTTACTATAAATACATAAATAAAAGAAAGAGTGAATAAATGAATGAACAGATGGATGAATAGGTAGATAGATGTATGGATAAATAGGTAGACAGATGTGGAAGGACGGTTGGATATACAGACAAACAGACGAATGGATGGGTGAATATGCAGGGTCCCATTGTTCTAAGTTCACTATGTAAACTAGTGTGATTTGGTGATCTATCCTATAAAATATAAACTTGAGGATGTATATCTTTGATAATATCAGGGTATTGTGCATTCCCTTTCAACCTACCATCCGCACACATATACTTCCCCCACAAGGTTACCAACAACAAGTTCCTCTTTTTTTCTGTTTATGGAACCCCAGTGTATTTGTGGTGTAGTGTCAAGAAAATTGGACTTTGGAGTCAGGAAGGAGTTGGGTTCAAATCCTACCTCGGCCACTGAACTTGCTGTGTTACTATGAGCGTATCACCCCAGCCTCCAAGCCTCCATTTCTTCCTCTGGACAACAGACATGAATAATTCTTGTAGGACTCTGTTCACAGGGTTTCTGTGAGGTTGTTGTCAAATGAGATACAACGCGATTCGATAAGCACTTATAAAGTGCCCAGTAAGTGCCAGACACTGCAAGATGCTAGGGAGGTAAAGACGAAAATTGAACCTCCCCTGCCCTCAAGAAACTAACACTCTACTGGGAAGAAACATAAAAATAGCTAACATTTATATTAATGTCATAAAGTTGCTAAGCACTTTCCAAAGATTATCTCATTTGATCCTTACGACAACTCTGGGAGATAGGTGCTACTATTATCCCCATTTTACAGATGAGGAAACTGAGGCAGACAGAAGTTTAGTGATTTGCCCAAGGTCACACATCTAGGAAGTGTCTGAGGCTGGATTTAAATTGGAGTCTTTCTGATTGCCTGTCCTACTTTGTATCTGCTGTAACATTCAGCACTATGGATACAGATACAGTCCCAGCTCTCACAGAGCTGGGATACATATATCCATGGAAGAAAAAATAAATATGAAATATTTGCAAAGAATAAGTATCAACAATATAATACAAATGTAACATAAAATACAAATATGATACAGATATATAAATTACATATAAATAAAATCAGAGACAAATTAAATATAAAATATCTACAGAGCAACACAAAATAAATTTTAGGGAGGAAATCCAAACAATTTTTTGGGAGGGTCAGGATGACAATATGCAAAAGGTTTACAAACCTTAAGTTCCTATACAAAGTATGTCCTGGCAGTTCACGATGATAATAACAGTAAATGATGAAAAAACTGTGATGCCGAGGATGATGATACATTCCCCTGAAGTCAGTGCTGTCTTTAGGAAAGGTGAGACCAGAGTTTTAGTGAAGGGAAAAGGGTCTCCCCTCCATCAGCTGGTATTTCCCACCATTTCCTGGTCGCTCTCACATGACTGGCAGTTGGAGCCAGCGGCAGGAAAGACCCTCATCCCCAGCATTTGTCACCGAGCTTGATAGATAGTATTCCCAATGTAATGTCATGAATGCTGTTTGGAAATTGCAAGTCCATGCTGCCGGTGGTCTGGCCAAAAAGAATGAATTTATAATCATGAATATAAATTCCAGAGATAGTATCACTGTCAGCCCGAATCTGAATTATGGTTCATATGGGGAGTGGCTAGTAACTCAGCGTAATCCCAATGACAATAGTTATATCTATCCCTTTGATATAAATCAATTGATACCCAGGCTGGAGTAAGTGGGCAGGTCTCCCTTCTCAGAGGTGGGGAGTGTGTGTGTGTGTGTGTGTGTGTGTGTATGCACGTGTGTATACGTGTGTGTGCTCCTTTGTAGGAGGGGTTGGGGGGGATTTCAGGTATCTGTGGAATTGCTGACTCATGCCAACAGACCAGCAGAAAGAAGCTTTGGAATTCTTGAGTTCATTTCCAGCTCTCTGGCCTTAAAAAGAGTGTTCCAAAACCTGGTCATCTAAAAATCAAGAATGATGCCCTCTGGTCTCCTGTGAGGGGCCTTTGGCCCAGCACATACCTAGGGCCTGCCTTTTAAAACTGGGAATTATTTACTAATTATGAAAGCGAGGCTCTGATAGGAATGACATCAAGCCAGAGAGAGCCAGGGTGCTCCAGCAGACCTTTCTGAAATGCCATGAATTAAGCAGTATATCTTTCTTATTACTCTATATTGGTTCGTCCCAAAGGCAAGTGGCCCCAGGGAAAGGGAGGACGGGAGGCTGGGCACACCACTGAGCGGGCAGGCAAGGGGCTTTGAAAGCTCCCTGCTGAGGAGAAGAATGCGGAGAGATCACGGAGAGCGATAGCTCGAGGAGAAAAGAAGATGGTTGGAAGTCAGGGAAAAGTAATTTGGGGAGGCAGAGAGTCATCTAGTTAAACCATTGTTCAGAGTAATGAAAAAAGGAGGGTTATTCGGGAGTCTGTTACAGTAGAGAGTTTGTCAATCACCAGATCAGGGGGGCACTGCTCATTCAGCCAGGAGGGTGGGGGGCGATAGCCAGCAGCTTTTATTACCACGGAGCCTCTGCTTTGCATGGGCTTGTATAGACGATAGGGCGGTTAATAGCCATGCAGAGCCAAGACTTGCTTGCATCTGTTACGGTCCGGCTGAGGAGAGCCGATTCCGCCGCTGGCTGCCGGCAGGAATCTCTCCTGCCAATTAGACTCTCCACCCATGTGGTGTTCTGCCGTGGAAAATGGACCCGAGGAAGTGGTCTTGGCGATTCCCCTACACATGGGAGGGGTGGGAGAGCCAGAGCAGGGAACAGTGGTCACAGTGCCATGGTTGGCATCGGGAAGGTCTGGGTTCGAATATTCCCTCAGACACGTTAGTTATCAAGTCGGAGGACTGCAGATTTAGAAGGGACCTAAAAGGTTATCATGTTACAGGGAAGAAAACCGAGGCAGAGAAAAGTGAAATGACCTGCCTAGCTAGCGAGTGTCCAAGCAGGACTTGAACTGCAAGACCAGCACACCATCCACTATGCCACTTCAACCTGGGTTCGCCTCCTAGCTCAGTATTCTCCGTATGACCTTGGGCAAGTCACTTTGCTTTGATGACTTCAATTTACTCATGCATAAAATGAAGAAGCTAAATTAGGTAACCTCTAAAGTCTTATCCAGCCCCAGATCTATGTTCTTATAATAATCTTGGTGCCTCAATTTCTCCTTTTTGTAGAATGGAGATTAAAACAAAGGGCAGTGCCTACATCGCTGGGTTTTTGTGAGGCTCAGATTAGAAAGAGTTGGGTATTATGAGTCCGAGGACCTGGGTTCTAATCCAGACAGTGATTTTTATCTGTGTGACTTTGGGCAAGTCACTTCCGTACTCTGGGCCTCAGTTTCCCTAGCTGTAAAATGAGACGAGTCTCACTAAATGATCTCTCAGGTCCCTTCCAAAACAAATCAATGAAACCTCTATCCTGAGAATGTATTTAAAATACTTGGCAAGTGCTATACAGTTGTCAGCTGCGTTGGTGGTGAAAAGCCTCCCACATGAAAGCACTGTCCCTATGAACTCTTACTCTCCTTTCCCTAAGACCCTTCCTACTCCAATATATCCTCCATTCGACTGCCCTTTAGAGGGCGCCACCGTGCACAGACCACTAGATCTGGAGTCACGAGGAGCTGAGTTCAAATTCAGCCCTAGATACTTAGCTACATAATCCTGGGCAAGTCATTTAACAGCTACCTATCTCAGTTTTCTCAACTGTAAAATGGGGATCATAATAGCACCAATCTCCCACGGTGGTTGTGAGAATCAAGTAAGGTAATATTTGTAAAGTACTTTGCAAACCTTAAAGTGCTAAGTAAATGCTACCTTTTCGGGTATTCCTAAGGCTAAGGTCTAACCATGGAACCCTCTTGCTCAAGAAGTTCCAGTGGCTCTCAGTAGCCACTAGCGAAAAATGCAAAGTCTTCAGGCATTTAAAGTCCTTTGCCTCTCTTCCCCTTTGCACAGGCTGTGCTCAGTGTGTGCCTTGCACTTCTACTTAAAGAATCCTAGCTTCCTTCAAAGTTTAGCTCATCACAATCCTCTAAAATAGGTCTTTCCTCATCTTTCAGTTGAATGTTGCCATCGCCTCTGGAAATGAACAAATAAGGCACTTATGAAAAAACCCACTTTGTGTGTGTATCTCATGCATCATTTGTGTTCACGTTCTGCTGTTTAGACTGATTTTTTTCAGTAGAACCCCAGCCCTTTGGGATCAAGGGTTAATTTTAAGTTTTATATCCGCAGGATTTAGCACAGTGTCTGGCACATAGACCAGCAGGTATGTACCAAATTCCCAGTATCCTCAAAGTTGCTGAACTAAGACTTTCAGGACATCCTGTGTTTGTTGAATGAATGGCCAAATAAAAGAAAGAAGAAATTAACATACAGATCTATAGTTATCACTCTCATTATTCATTACCTTTTGCTGAGGGCCGATCATCACCTCAATTATATACAAAAAGATATATACCAAATAATCATAATACCATGAAGAGTCAACACAGAATGTAGAGGTTTAAGGTTTACAAAGTCCATTTGTTACCTTATTTGAAATGACAGGCAAGAGGGATCATAACAAAATATGGAAGAAAACATCACCATGGAGCAGCTGAATTTAACCATTCCCAGGACCCCTCCAGCACGCTCCCAACATTCTCTTCTTTGTCCGGAATAAAGAGACTTTCAAAAAGGTTGGGTCATGTTATGGTTTTCATTTGAAATAGTTTTCAATCATCATGTTTCTAAATCTAATATGTGGGCATACATATTTATTAAACTCCAGAAGTTCCTCAGAAAGGTTTTGCCTCTTCTTCGTTTACAAATCTCATTCCCAAATACAATTCCAGCATGGCTTACAAGAAAGTCCCGTGTATTCTACAGAATGGTGTTCATATGGAAATACACATGTTCCCCATTCTCTGGCTTTTAAGAGTACCACACAACCACTATCAAGCTATTTCCATAATAAAGAATCCCTCCCCCCGCTCTCCGCCATGCTCCCCGCTCCTACTCCCACTGCCTTCTCATAGGAGGATGTTCAGTGGTGTCAAATATTTTTTGACTTTGATAAAAAATGTATTGAGGGTCAAGATCATCTCTTAATAGTTCCCACTGCTATTTAATAACCTGCCTCAAAGTCAGAAGATACAACCATCATATTGTGGGGCTAAGAAGTATTAAGCACTACCTCCCTATCCATTGATGCACAGCTGGCCTGTCCGTGTTATTCCACAGTCTGTCCATTTCAAAGAAAGGCGAAAGGAGACAGAGGGTACAGATCTCGTTCGCTACAGCCTCTGACACCATCACTATCAATTGTCTTTTGCTCGTGCTGATCATCACCTCAATTATCTGGTGTCCAGTCCACCTGATAGGTTTTTGCAAACTATAACTCTTCTGTCGATGAGCATGGAATAATGACAGCTAGGGGCAAAGGGACAGAATACAAAAGAGACAAACCTAGAAGTGAAATAAATACATAAGTCTGGATGGGCACGTGGAGGCTCTAACCAGGCATCCAGAGAGCAGGGAGCCAAAGAAATCGGCATCCTGAGTAGCCTGTATGTTGCCTTTGCAGACTCAGTAGGGGCTTAATAAGTGTTTGCCTGGTTGCTCAATTGTACTGAAACCTGTTTACATCAAGCTAAGTAAAAGGCACCCAGAAGAACAGCAGACCAGAGCATCTTATTTTCCCTCCCATTTCATCATTTTCATAGAAATCTCATAAGGGTTAACATACTCTCCGTGAGGAGCGAACAGGAAGAAAGAAGCTAGCAAATTATGGGGTGGGGGTATCATGGGAGTAATTTATAGGAAAAGAATTTTCAAAGTAAAGTTATAATAGGTTCTCTCTATTTAAGGTGAGAGATTCTTTTCTAAATGATACCAATTGAAATTCACATTCAAATTGGAATCATGAATCAAGGAGCAGAGGGAAGCTCGGGTTCTGGTCAGGTGTGCGGGGAAAGCATCTTCACTGCCCATATTTATACCCGCCTGCACTCCTGCACAGTGGAAGAAAATAGATTTGTGCGTGATATTAATTGAACTTTTGCCAGTGTGCAGTTCAGGAGGTTAATTTGTAAAGAATACATTACCAATATATTTATAGCATTTAAATAAATTGGGATTCCAGTTTCACACATCAATAACACAGCTGTTAAATAATATTTTTATTCTATGTAAATTCTGCCCATTCATCTCGGTTGTATAATAAATGACTGTAATTAGGGGCTTTCGTTGAGAGGAAGGTCATTGGGAATCTTGTAATTTCTCATTGGTGTAAAGAGAGAAAACAGATCTGTTTGTGATGAATGCATTCAACCTTTTGCATACTTTGGGACTTTGTATCATACATTAAAATGCAGTGAGAAATTAAGTTCTTCACTTACATAGCATTTTTAATCTAGCCCTGCTGATTTTTTTTTGTAACTAGAGCCTTCTAAATGCTGTATTTGCCTTTCTCTCTCAAACCCCCCCACCCTGTAGATTTCATTCTGTTCTTGGAAATCAATGAGGATACAATCCTACACCTAAATCAAGTCCCACAAAACCAAGCTGGATAATTTTTTAATTAAAAAAAATCTCCTGAGGATTTTTAAAATGACAGACTTTCACATCCAAGGCAAGAAAGGGTGCAGGCTCCATAATAACTTACCAGCCTCCTCCTCTCCCCCAGTTGTAAATATGAAGGAAAGTTACATCACATCTTCTCCCTATAGCAAATTATCACTTTCGGGCCACCAGGGAAAGCCCTGAGTTGAACCAATTTTTATTTTTCTGAAGAATTCCACATCTTTGGTCCTAACCTGGCTTTGAGTGTTTTTATTAGGGTGTGAAATGTGTTTTTCCTGTCTGCCAAAAAGGATTTTAGGATATTGTGCTCAGTTAAAAGTAACAGACCAATAAGGATCAACACCATGACTCGTTTAAATATGAATAACGATATTTGTGGCTGAATTGATCAGTTATTTCTTCCGCTCCTGGAGTTTTGGGCCTGATACTTTTTTGTTTTTGTTAGGGGTGGGGGTGGGGGGAAGAGGGTGGATTGGAGAGAAAGATGAAACATGGAACTTTGCATAAGGAAATAAGAATAAAGATGATGACACAGTCTTTCCTACGTGGTCCTGAAGATTTCCTAATCTCTAGGTCTTCTGAAAAAGAGGATCCAAGCAAAAGGGAATTCCTTTTAATGAAGCCTGGATTTAGGCCCATTTATTCTAATAAAGGCTAATCAATCGGTGCCGGCAATCCAAAGGTCTAGTTCAACCTTGGAGGCAATCGGGGCTGTTTTTGAAGGCGCCCAGATGCTAGGAGGGCAAGCGCAGTTAATAGGCTTTTGGTCCACTAATCCACACTTCCTGGAGTGCTGAAGGAGGGCAATTTGGAAGCTGTCTTAGTATAAATCTCCAGCAAGGCTGGGGCTTGTCCGGGGGGAGCAGGCCCCTGAGCATCGTCCAAGACATGCTTGGAGGAGATTCTACCCTTAATCCAATTTACTCAGCTGAGTAAGTCCCACTGCTCTGGCTTGCCAACAAATTAAAATCCAGCTTCATAAAAACCCCTTGAATTTGGAAGGTATTGGCTGGCCCACTAGCCTCGAAACTTCATTTATTCTGGCTAACTTCTCAATTATCTACCCAGCAGTGGAGATGTGTAAAAGTGCAAAAATCAATACAATTCCATTCCCGTTCTATTGGAAAGGGAAAAATTAATGAGACAGGACACTCTCTTAATCAGAAATAAATGTTTTAATTCAGATAATGACATAGTTTTCCCTCGCTGAAGGATGACAAATGCTGGGCTGCACCCCCAGCAGAAGCCGTTTCAATTTTATTGTAAATATAAAAGGTATTGATCGGGGAGATGTACAAACCCTATTGCTTACAAAAGCCATTCAGGGGGACTGGGAAAACTATTAAGCACTGGGTCAGAAATCGATAAACAAGGCTGAGCTATAGCAGAGGTCGCCCGGGGCTTCATGGCATCTTGGAAAACCCAGTGGCAGGGGACTGACAGGCGCGTCTCTTGTGAAGCAATGTTAGGGATGAAGGGGGTCAGCTGGTTAATCTCTTCTGCGCCTTGACAGGACCAGGGAATGGGACTAATGTAGTGCTTGCCAGCTCCCCGTGATTTAAATACATGCTGATTCACCCAGCTGCTGACGACTGTATGGGGAGGGGAGAGGGTCGGGAGGAGAGGGGGTAGTAAATATATTTACAGGGAATATATTTTGGAAGGCAGGTGCAAATCACTCCCCTTCCCACCTTTTTTTTGTCCTTTTCTCTCTCTCTTCCTTAAAAATAACAATAAAATTATTTTTAACAAACCGGTAGATGGGAATGCAGTCTTGCTTGGCCCAGCCTCTTATTAAAGCAATCAGAAGATAGATGAATGGTTAAGGTGGGCTTGTGTGTGTGTGTGTGTGTGTGTGTTTTGTAACTGCTGACTCAGTGTAATATTTCTCCATTTGTTGTTGTGGTTTTCCCCTGTGGTTATGTTGTGATGGGATTCTGGATTCCTTTCCTGAAGGCCATGGATGAATGCCCTCATTAGGCCCCCAAATCATAGATGTTGTGCTGAAAGTGAACTAAGTTCCCTCATTTTACAGATGAGGAAACTGAGGCTCACAGAGTTTCAGAGGAGCCTAGATTTAGATCTGGATTGGGCCTTTAGAGGGCATGGAACCACCTCCCTCACTTTACAGATGAGGAAACTGAAGCCCTGAAAGTTCTGTAGCTTGTCCAAGATCAAGTGGAGCCACCATGAAGTATCCATCATGGGCCAGGCCATCCAACACCGTCATTTTATCAAGAAGAAGCCAAGGATAGGGCAAGTTCTACATTTGCCCAGGGTCAGTTGGTCCATCAATATGCCTTTCTTAAGTGTGGCAGAGAATGTCCTAGGGGCTGGATGGCACACACAATTCTATTTAGTTTAGCTCAATTTGACTCAATGAGAGTTTGTTAAATGCCCACTCTCTGCCAGATGTAGTGCTGAGCTCTGGGGGATACAAAGATGGAAACAGCTCCTGCTCTCTGGGAGCTTTGCTTCTAAGGACAAAACACATTCATAGATATGTTGAATGCAAGCTTTTTGCTGCTGTTAGTCATTTTTCAGTTATATCTGACTCTTTGTGACCCCATTTGGGATTTTCTTGGCAGAGATACTGGACTAGCTTGCTATTTCCTTCCTCAGGTCATTTTACAGAGGAGGAAACTGAGGCGAACAGGATGAAATGACTCGCTTAGTGTCATATAGTTAAGAAGAGTCAGACCAGATGTGAACACAGAAACATGAGTTTTCTGACACTAGACCCTACTGTGTCCAGTAATTGGGGGCAGAGATAGGAGTACAGTTAGCCTCTTGCAGGAGGTGGTAAAGTGGGAATTCAAACCCTAATTTTAGTCCTAGAATGCTTTTAATACTAACAGCCAACATTTGTAGAGACCTTTAAGATTTACAAAACTCTTATCTTCACATTATTTCATTTGATCCTCACAATAGACCGTGGGGAAGGGCTAGACTTTTCCATTTTTCAGATGAGGAAATTGAGGTTGAAAACAGCTGGGAAACTCTTTCCAGGACATACACATTCTATCGAGTTTAGTTCAATTCAATTTTATCTGATTTAATTTAGCAAGAATTTGTTAGGGGCTTCCCAGGTGCTCCTGGCCCTGGAGGGGCTTCTCTTCAGGAAACTTGAGGCTGTGAGAAGAAAAGACTCCAGGTATAGCCTCCTTGCCTCTTCCCTGCACTGGCAGCCAGAGCTGTAAACTGACTCATTTATTCATATCAAAAATGAGATTGAGTTGATTCATTCAGGACTTTACAAATGACCACTCAACTTCAGCCCAAGTCAGTGGAAAGTCCTTGGAGAAGGACTCAGAACAGATAGAAATTCCCCGGGCTGAAGGTTTTTTCCTAGCATGTGGGTGGAATTTGATTTTTCTAAGAAGACATTGATTTGAAAGGTTTAAAGCTGGGTATTGAAACTTTTAACAACACCATTTGAGAAAGAGACAAAGCTCAGCCCCCACGTCCCTGAATCCACCGAGGGCTGCATCATCCTTCCTTCCTCCCTCCTGTTCTGGGAAATTCAGCTCTCCCCCTTGACATGGATATGATTATTAGATTGGCGTGGGTCAGGTTCCCCATCAGCAGGTGGAACGTTGGGCTGCTGAGGATTCCAGTTCCATCTCACCCCAGATAGAATGTCAGTTCCATGTCATTTTCATCCCTGGGAATGATTTGAGAGCTCGCTCTGTCCCCTGTTATTGCGGTCACTTGACCCCAGATGTAACTTCTGTCTAATACCATCATTTTAACAAAGTCGAGGGGGAGCGAACGGCCTGACCCTTCCAGCCTGACACCCACCAATTGGCTCCGCCGTTGGCCCCTCTGCCCCCTCCGTTCTCAGCAAATGAATGTTAAGGCCTCAATGAATTGGTTCGCATGAGAAGTTACCATTTTCTCATTGCCATGAGCATTTAAAAAAATTGAATCCCTCTCCCCACCTCAACCTCCCCTCTTTTAATATTTGGTCCAGTGGTAATAGTATTTTTCCTCTTGCATATGAATGTTGGGACAGGGGAGCAGCTCTCTGATAAAAAAAGAAAAAAACCCACCACCACCACCACCCAGGCCACAGCCATTTTAATTCCACAAAACAAGACTGTTTCTGATGTCCAAGAATGTTGTAGAATCATAGATTCAGAGATTAGGGTGGAGGGTAGAAAGAGTCTAGTCAAACTCTCTCATTTAACAGATAGGGAAACTGAGGCAGAGATGTTTAGTGACTTGTCCAAAATGAGCAAGTGGTAGAATTGGATGTTAACCAAAGTCTTCTCCCTCCAATGCAGAGTTCTTCCCACTGGTCTAAACTGTCTCTCCAGTTCCTTGAAGTCCCTCCTTCTTCCTCAGTTTCCCCTTTCTTCTCTACCCTTTGCCTTTTTAGACAGTTAGATAAATCAAAAGTCTAAGGAGAAGTGCCTAAAAATGTTGGTGTCCTGACTCATCCATCACTCCCCCCATAAAATGTAAGCTCCTGGTGCCTGGCCTGGTGCTAGGCACCTAAAAGGCACTTAATACATGATGAAACATAGTAGGCGCTTACTAAATGTTTCTTGAATCCTGAGTAATAGACACATTTTCAGAAGAGTGAACTCTAATTCCAGGATTTCCAACCTTGTCCAGATGAGCTCTGCAAGTGGTAACCACTCATGGTTTATTGGTGTATATCAGAGCTGGAAGGGACCTTAGTTTCCCACAGCCAACCTCCTTAGTTTTTAGAGGCATCAAGTAAACTGACATTAAGCGCCTAATACACTGGGCTAAGGGCTTGGGATGTGAGATCAGTGAGTCACTCAATTAGCATCTATTAAGCCAATCACTGCACTAGCTTCCACTTCTAGGAGACTAGTTGTAAGATCAGCCCTATAGAGCAGAATTCCTCAGTTTTACTGCTTTTCGCCTGAGGTCTTTCAAGTCAAGAAATAGGATGAATGTCTCTTTTTATTGAGGGGAAACAGAGACAAGAAATTGCCAAGTGAGTTTTCTGAAGTTTTATGTGAGTTTCAAACTGGACCAGTAGACCTTTCTCATATTTCTTTTTCATGTTTCTCATAAGAGAATTGATGGTCAATGGGTGACTTTGCCCCAAATTCCCAGATCATTCGAAGACTGGCCTGTGGGCACACATGGTGCAGCAGCCAGATTTCCTAAAGTCAGAAAGAACTTGGGGCCACGGTGATCCCACAGGCTTTCTTCTGGGGGAGGGGCTGCTCTGCAGTCTCTGGGGGATTGTCCACATTCAGACAATATTTTCCCAACATTTTAGGAAGAACTTGACTAGCAGTTGGGAGAATTCTAAAATTCTGGTAAGAGGAAGTTTTACAGCTTCCTCTTTGCTTTTCTTATGCTCATTCGAGGTCTAGGCTGTCTAGGACTTTGAACCTAGAGCCCTCAGAGGCTGTTTGTTAGTCTAATCTTGTGTCAAAGAGAAGGAAACTGAGGCAGCCAAAAAGTAGCACAGTCAGTGGTCGAACTCCAAATACCTTTCCCAACTACTTGAGCTTATGTGGGGAAGCAGGTTGGTACAGTGGATAAGGCACTGGACTTTGTGCCTTCTCAGGCAAGACCTGGGTTCAAATCTCACTTCAGATATATTATATGCTATGCCTCAGTTTCTTCATCTGTAAAATGAGGGGGTGGACTTGATGTTCTCTCAAAGATCCCTTCCAACTTCAAATCTATGATTCTATGAACCTCCCTGGGCCTCGGTTTACTCATTTGTAAAGAACCATTTGAATTGAAGCATACTTGTTTTCTTGACTTTATTTTTCTTGCCTTTTTTGGTTTGTTTAGCAACATGGCTAATATGGAAATATGCTCAGCATGATTTCACATGTATAGCCACGATCATACTGCCTGCTTTCTTGATGGGCGGCGAAGGGATCGGAGGGAAGGAGAGAATTTGGAACTCAAAGTTTTGAAAATGAATGCTAAAAATAAGTAAACAAAAAATAATGTATGTATAAAAATTTATTTATATGCCATATCATTACATATTAATAATTATTATATAATATTAACATTAATTACATAATAAATATCGTGTAATAAAATGTATTTTTAAAAGGAACTATTAGTAACACAATAAAAATTCCTTGAGGACAGAGGTTTTCATTTAATACAACAAACACTTTCGTATTTTGTCTCTAACACAGCACCCAGGACACAGTAAAAGCCAGCTCTTCCATAGCACTTGAAGGTTAAGAAAGCACTTTACATATTATTGGATCCTCACAATAACCCTGTGAGGCAAGTAGTTATTATTTCCCCCACCTTGTTATTCAGTTGTTTCAGTCATGTCTGAGTCTTTGTGACCCTATTTGGGGTTTTCTTGGCAAAAATACTGGAATAGTTTGCCATTTCCTTCTCCGGCTCATTTTTACAGATGAGGAAATGGACGCAAACAGGGTGAAGTGACTTGCCCAGGGTCACATAGCAAGCAGATTTGACCTCAAGAAGATGAGTCTTCCTGAATTTAGATCAGGCACTGTGCCACCTACCTTGCCCAATACCCCCATTTTACAGATGAGGAAGCTGAGGCAGATAGTATTTAAAGGTCTTTTCCAAGGTCACACAGTTAGTAAGGATCTGAGGCTGGATTTTCCTGACTACAGGCTCAGTGCTCTATCCACTGTCCTCACCTAGGATGTGCTTAACATTATTTTTGAATTAATTAAAGTCAATTTCATTTTAGCCTCCCTACCCACTGGTTGAGGAAGATACTATGAGTTTTATTATTTTCATTGTGCCAATAAAGAAATGGAGGCTCTGAGATGTGGTATCGTGCCCGTACGCCCACAGCACTAGAGGGGAGAAGCAAATGAGCCCAGTAACAGAGTTGATTTTGTTTTCCAGTTGTCTCTTAGACTTGCTCAGCCTTTTTGCTCCTGCCCACTCCCTCCCCTCCCCCCAAGACTGTAAGTGCTTCAGGAGTAGGGTCAATGGCATATACTTGTTCTGTATTCCCTGGTGCCCAGCCTAGTGCTGAGAGTATAATAGCAATCCAATATATACTTAGTGTTTTTTATGAAGAAAGGAAGCTTTTCCTCTCTATCTGGGCTGGTTTAACCATTAGCCGCTTTGGAAGAAAGAGAATGGAATGTGCTATGCTATGGTGAGTTTCTTTAACGTTCTTTCATTTCCCAAGTCCAGTTAGTTTGGGAAAAGAGCCACAGAACATTCTGGGACTTTAGATACATCAGCAGAGCTCATAAAATCTGTTTATTGCAGGAACTGTAGAGGTATGGACACCCTCCAGGATAAAAGGAGGTAGTGGAAATTTTGGAGCAAAACCTAGAAAAAAATTAAACCTGTTTTCATATTGAGAAAATGTCACCACCAATATCTTTGTTACATAAATAATTGATATTTAATATTTTTGAAGGGAAAATAGTACCCTCGTTCCCTAGCACCTTGAATCTCTCATGAAGCCCCTACTCATAAGTCATAGAACACTACCTGCTCCATGGAACACAGCTAGGGAAACACAGCTGTGTGGTCCAGCCATCTGCAGGGCCTCCTCACATACAAACTATTTGAGCATTTTCAAGTGAGTTAAATGGAATACTGCAGAGGAAAATGTACCTCAATCTGCTTAGTTGTTCCCCAATAAATAGGCATCCACTGAAATTTTAAATCATATACATTTTAGGAAGGTTTCCCCATCATAATTTAATTCATCAACATGGAAGGATTAAGCTTAATTTGGGGGGAGTTTTGAGGGGAGTTCTGAATGGTTCTTTTGGGGTTCTTGTTTAAATCTATCCTTTAGCTCAACAATGTCCTTCCTAACTGTGGTCCCTGAACACAAACTGAACACAAATAGAACACAAATACTGTGAATGGGGTCTAGTATGGGCAGAATATAGTGGGATGGTCACTTCCTTAATCTTGGGAGCTTTGTCTCCCTTAATTCACCCCAAGATGGCCTTCATTTTGGGTGGCATTTCACATTGCCACCTCACACAGAACTTGGGTTTTATTTAAACCCTTACATCTTTTTTAGACAAACTTCTAAAATTCTTTTCCATTTCTTTCCCTGTTTTCCAGCCTCATACACACATATGTATACATATACATACATATATACATATATATGTATGTGTGCCTATATAAATATATAAAACAGGGACAGCTATGTGGCACAATGGATAGAGCACTGAGCTTGGAGTCAGGATGTCTCTTCTTCCTGCGTTCAGTTCCATCCTCAGAAACTTACTAGCTGTGTGACCCTGTGCAAGTCACTTCACCCTGTTTGCCTCAGTTTCCTCAACTGTAAAATGAACTCAAGGAAACGGCATAACCATTCAGTTTCTCTGCCAAGACAACCCCAAATGAGAGCATGAAGAGGCAGACAGGTCTGAAACAACTCAACAATAATTTTATATATATGTATATATATTTAATATGTATATGTATACACACACATATATGTATGTATATAACAACAACTCTATAAGTATAGATAATGGAGAGAAGCTAAATCATTCAAATAACAACAATGATGACTTGGGAGATTTTTATTAAAATTATGCAGTTGAGAAAGATTTAAAGAATAAGTCGCAAATGAAAGTCTGGGTTTCTCTAAAGAGATAAGACATGGAAACTTGCTCTCTGGCCATCTTGTGCCATGCTGCACTCCACATTTCTTATTGGCTCTTCCCCCACCAACTCCCCAACTTTGGAAACGGTAATGAAATTAACATTGCCATTCCTGGAAAAGTTTATGTCAATCAATCAATTTCTTTGTAAGTCCAATCACCATCCCTGTGACTCCCAGTCCAAAACATCTCCAAAACCTTTCTGAGATTATATGTATCATATTCCCTAATTAGAATGTAAACTGACTGAGGGTGTATCTGTTTCCCTGGTACTTAGCATAATGCCTTTCATTCATTCATTCAAAATTCTTCATAGACCTGAAGACTTTATGATATGTCAAGTAGTCTATTGATTCGTTTTTCTACCTATCCTAACATGCCTCAAGGCCAAGATTCTTTATGAATTTATCATATTTAAAGATGGAATAGACTAAGAACACTCTGTATTTCTTTTGCCCATGAGGTCACCTCTGCTCCAGACAGTATGACAACTCATGACTTGAAGAATCACTAGAAGATTATCAATGTTTAAAAGATGAGCCTATACTTCAGGGTGCAATTTGAGAATCTTAAAAGCATCGCACCACTTTCCAGAAGCTATCTAGCCCTCTCATTGCCTCCTGTTAAAATCTAGGGCCATTTTACCAACCATTTGCAGTGTCTGTCCAAGATTTACATACTGATGAACCAGCTAAGTGGACAGTAGTCCACTACATATCAGATCCAGCTACATAACTTAGGCATTTTTCATCCACTTAATTTTTCTTGTGTAGATAGTTAGGTTAGAAACTTCTGAATGGTCAGGGTTCTCATTTAACAGATTCTCTAGTAATACAAGAGTCAGTCAACACAACATGGCCTGAGGAACATCTTGAAGGTTTAACATAGCATTTATTTCATTTTCATCTCCAGAGGTTTGTATCTCATTGGAACATAATAAATGCTGATTTATTAATTAAGCTGTTGAGAATCCATTGAACTTTTGAACTTTGCTATAATCCTCAGGATATATCTAGTGAACATTCTTCTTTCTAGTTTATGTAGCTAGAGGTAGCTAGGTGATGCAGTAGGTAGAATAAACTTACAGTCAGGAAGACCTGAATTCCAATCCAGTTTCAGGAACTTGCTGGTTATATGACTTTGGACAGCTCACTTAACCTTTGTCAGCCTCAGTTTCCTCTTCTGTAATATGGATAATAATAGCACTCACTTCTTGCAGTTGTGAGAATTGAAGGAGCCAAGATATGTAAAGTGCTTTGAAAACCTTGGAGTGTTATGTAAATGCTAGCTGTAATGATTATTAACTCATGGAATGAACTTTTCTGCGGTTTTATCTGCCTGTACATGACCTTCTAGAAGGACTGTGGCATTGTATATGGAGAGAGCAGGATATAGACTCGAGACCTGTGTTCAAATTCCATCCCAATAATAACTGGCACCACAATTGTTTAATGTTGTTTCCCCCATGAGACTATGAGCTCCCTTAGGGCAAGGATCGTCTTTTGTCTCCCTAGTTTTTAACACAGTGCCTGGCGCATAGCAGGCTCTTAATGAATACTTGTTTATTTGACTTGAAAAAGATGAGACCTTGAGCATGGAGCCCCCTGCTTATGGAGTCCAATGCAGAGCCATGGGTTACACACATAGTGGTCAAAGTGCTGGGCTTGAAGTCTGGAACCCTGGGTTCAAATATTCCTCTGATACTTACTCGGTATGTGACGCTACGTGAATCACTTTCTACTCCTGATCGTCAGTTTCCTCAGCTGTAAAATGAGGAGGTTTGACCCCATGGTGCCATACAGCTCTCCCTCTGTGATCCTACGGTCCTGGGGGGCCCTTGAAAGGATCCAGGGAGCATGCCCCTCCATGTGCAGGCTCTCCATCCTCCTTCCACGCATGAACTTGCCATCCCTGTTCTAACTCCTGAAAGCTTACATAAAATAAAACAAAATAAGGAATCAGTCTTATCTATTTAGAAGCTCCATATTTAAGATTACTATAAAAAGTGGTGGCTGCCAGCCATGAGGGGCAATGGCAGATTCTATAGACTTTCTAATATAAGTAACAGTCCTGGGGACACAACAGATCCGAGATGAGGCCCTGGACTATGTCTCACTGCCCGGTCCAAATGAACAGGAGGGATACCTTTCTCCTCCATCATTCTGGAACTCCTTTTCTTGGTTTACAAACCTTCCTCCTCCTCATTTACAGAGCCATGATATGGGAAGGTAGGAGGGAAGCCACATGATGGGGAGATGCCTATTTACTCAGGTGACATTGATGAGGCCAAGTGTCACCTTCACAGAAGCACTCTGCCACCTCCGCTGCTCTGATAGCTTGTTCAGAGTCACTCCCCAGCAGACAGAACATGCTGTTCCTTATTTACAAGGTGCTGAGCTATTACTCGTATTTAGATAGAAATTCAAGGACAATGCACCGTTAAAATGCCCCCAGTGCATTATCTTCTCTATTTGCTAACAAGCCGTTCTGGTGGTTGGTTTTAAAACAGGCCAAACAGGAAAAATGAAACTTCCCATGGGGAGTGAGACTTACCCCAAGTCCCTCTGGGTCTCAGGGGTGTTGGCAGCTCCATAGAAAATAAAATAGCCTGAAGACATGAAAGAGAAAATATCCCCTGGACTCTTTTAATTAGACTAGAGCCCTCATTGTGTTGGTTCATAGAGTTGCAAAAGATGCCCTGACCTAGGTAGCCAGGGAGTCTTCTCCCATTAAGGGATGCCACTTCTAATTTCAAGTAGACTAGGTTCAGTACCAGGGGAATCTGACCTCTAGAGGGAGGAGGATCCAGTTCTCATTGTCTCTTTGTGCCCACCCTAAAACTCCAGGGTAAATCAGTTAACTCTTAGGTTTGGCTCAAAGATAGGACTTCCTCAAAAGGAATCAATAGGCTCCAAAGTCTTTTTTAGAAAGTTACTCAATATATACGATTAGTCAGGTATAGGACAGCTATTTATTTTCTGCACAGTAAAGGCTTAAGAGGAATCACAAGAGAACACTGATAAAGATTTAAAATGTGATCATGTAGGCTATGTAAACAATGAGGATATTTACCCCAAATCTACTTTCCCAGGACAGGTCAGGTCCCTAGAAGGCAGCTAGTTACATCTGCCCTCAGGATTATAAAGAGTGCCTTGAGAGGTTGGACTGGTTTTACAATATTATTGGCTTGACTCCCCCATTCTGGTGTGTTCTGCCTAATATCAATAACCAGTGATGACTCTTCTAACATAATTTTCCAGTGCGAGTTAGTATCTTTTCAATATCATTGATAAGCAATTAACATCAATTAGCTTTTACAAAAGAATATTTCCTGAAAAGATAGAGCAAGAGCAGAAGTACAAATACATTAAACTCCAAAGAATAGAACACACTCTCCCTTTAGTTCCCTTGCTCCTTAAGAATATTGGCACAGCCCAGCCATGAGCATTGAATGTTCCTTTACCTATGTAAATTGCAATTGATTTCTTTAAGGAGAACTTTGTAATTGCATCTGTACAAATACGTTAAGGCTAATATTCTTCTAATGATGTCATAGGAGAAAGAATTCATTTGGCTCCCAATCTATTCCAATCAGTATTAATCAGACTGATATGATTCCATAGGGGTAGTTTATAAGTTCTGTATATTAGTCCCCAGAGCTGTGAGCTGCAGATTGTGAATTCACTTGGTGAATCATAGGAAACTAAGCAGAAACCCTCCATCCTTGTATTTACTTGTTATGGTGACCAATCCCAGTGTGGAAAAGGTAATTCAATGACATGGAAAGCCCCCCAACTTATTTTTGTGCCTTTGGACCATTCTCTCTTGTCCAACATGAATAGGTGACCATCTCATGACCACTTAGTCAGTGGAAATGTTCTGTGCTTCACCCAATCTGAGACTCCTCATCTCCCCTCTCCTCCTCCTCCCACTTGGACATACCATTTCCAGCTGATGCATCATTTTTGGCTCACAAAGCAAGGTCCATCAACCAATGGGACTCTATGCTTTATACACCCCCTTTAAAGTGTTCAGGTATCAAATCTGGTATCAAGCCTTATAAAAATAAGGTCTAGGAAAAGGCGGTATTTTAGATTGTGAGGAAAAATCTGAGGTCCATTCATTAGAGGGAGCCAAGGACCCTTTAATAAAGAGCTCTGCCTGTGCTTCAGTACATTTTATTGTAGGTTGGACAATTTTAATCCCCACAGTCAAATGTCTGTGAAGTATGGACTACCACTGTTTTTGAAGAATTAAATTGACGTGTCACCCAAAAGACATCGAAATAAATGCATGGTGTGAGTATCCTGTAGCATCTTGCCAATTAGGAATCATACATTAGAAATTATTTTAGAGATATTATTAAAAGATCTAAGAAAAGGGAAAGGGCACAGGCCAGTCACAGGAGGTCAGTCTGAGTGATCCATTTAAAACCACATAATGTCAAGAGACCTGAAGGAAATCCACCTTTCTGTCCCACCCAGCACATTGAGTTGACCTCTCCCTTTCCCAAGGTTTACAGAAGAGAATGGAGGAGAGCCATACAGGGGTGAGAAGGTATGAATGGCTTGTGAGCTGCATCCTGGATCAAGCAGGCAACAGTCCCTGGGGCTTTGTCCTGGAAAGGTTATATCTAGAATATTATGTTTAGCTCAGGGTGTCACAAGCTAGAGGGGACTTTAACGTGTTAGAGAGCATTCAGAAAAGGACAATGAGGATCATTAAGAGCCCTGACTCCTTGTTATGAGGGTTGACTAAATAAATTGGGGATGTTTAACTTGGAGAAGACAAGACTGAAAAGATAAAGAACAAAATAGAGCTGTCTTCATGTACTTGATATGTGGAGGAGCAGTTGAGTTTTATTCTCTATCCAGACTTATTACACGTTACTCCCCACCAGGAATACTCCATTCTGACCAAATTGTCCTTCTTACATACAATTTCATACGTACAACTCCATCTCTTCTTTTGGTACCTTCGAAGGTGTCCCACAGGTCCATAATGCATACCTTCCTCATCTCTGACTCCTACGATCAATTCCTCAAAAAACATTTATTAAGCACCTACTATGTATCAGGCACTGTGATAAGCTCCAAGAACACAAAAAGAGTGAAAAGACAGTGCTTACCCCCAAGGAACTTACAATCTAATGGAGTCCCTTGCTTCCTTCAAAACTCAAGCACCACCTTCTACACAAAACCATTGTGGTTCCTCCCAAAGGCCAGTGTCTTACCCCTCAAATTATCTTGCATTTCTTTTGTATCTATAGGCTCCAACAGGGTGAGGACCTTTTGGTTTCTGCCTTGGAATCTTCAGCACCTAACATAGTTCTTGGCATGCAGTACGTACTTGATGTGCCTTATTGATTGATTGAATGATTCGTGGCCCCAGAGGGCAGACCTTAGAATGGGAGTGGAAGTAGCAAAGAGAGGATATATCAAGAAAACCAAGACAATGAGAGTTGTCCTAACATGGGCTGGGTGTCTATGACTTCCTCCTCAGGGGAAGGCTTCAAGCCATGCTGAATAGCCACTTTTCTTCACTTATATTACAATGAGGATTCTTTTTCAGGTAATGACTGAATGAGATGGTTTCAGAGGTTCCAAAAGCCCTAAAACACTGTGATTCTGTGATCCAGCTACTTTGTGTACTTACAACTAGGTACTTTCCTTGCCAGCTCTCTGGCACATCATTTGTTGTGCCACAGATGGGCCCTAGCCCAAACTCTATTAGTCTGAAGACCTATGGGGGATCCTTCTCTAGCAAAGTGAATGAGTAAGCCATGGTTGTTATCTTACACACTGAATTACAGATGCACTTGACTCAGTAATCACAAGAGAAGCTATAAAGGTTGGATCTGATTTCCCTGAGTGTGTTTTCAATTCCTTAAAATCTTTTCTTGTAAATTGAGTACCACAGATGGGAGCTGGAATTAAATGTGGAAACACGTAGAATGAATAAGCAGCAAGGTTTTTTCTTTTTTTTTTAGGAAAAGTATCCATTCATCCATCCATTCATTCACTCACTCAGTCACCAATTCAACAGGCATTTATTAAACATCTACTACGTGCTAAGCAACATGCTAGGTTTGGGGCATACTACTATATGTAAAATGAAGCAGCCTCTGTCTCAAGGAGAAATGCCATGTACAAAATGTACAGTCTCCTGGGAGAAATAACGTCTACAAATACAAACACCCACAAAGTAAATTCAGTATCATTTATATCTTGTATGTACACAGTTGTTCACATGTCTCTGCACTTTAGACGTGACCATCTTAAAAGTAGGGACTGATGTTGTTCTCGGGTTTTTTGTTTTAATTTTTATCTCTAGTGTTTAGCATAGAACCTGACACATAGTAAACACTTAACAAATGTTTGTTGATTGAATTGGGGTAGAGAAGTTCTTAGAAACTGGGGGATCAGTGCCTGCTACATAGTAGGCATTTTATGGATTAGTAAATGAATGTACCTATCTAGCTATTCATTCATTCATTCGTTTGTTCATTTATTCATTTGTCCATTTAATCAGTAGTCTGTTTATTTATCGAGAGCTTACTTAGGGCCAGACACTACATACTAGCACTCCAGACATTCCCTCAAGGCGTTTATATTCTAATAGACAAAGATAAAACATGTGATGGAGTGGTGGCCAACGAAGAGTGTTTTGATAGGAAAATCACCGCTTATTTGAATCAGAGGGCAATTGATTGATAAGTCCTTTTGATGAAATAGTAGTTGATTTGATTTCTGTTCTTACAGTTAGAGGATATGAACAAGAAGTGGTGAATGTTCATCAGTTGGTAGGGTAGAGACTCAGGTGGGAGCCTGAGTTACCATTTGAGGTGGAGTCTGACTTCCAAGATCATGACAGTGCAAAGATGTAAGGGTCTGGTTCCCCAAATGTTCGTTGATGGATTAAGAAAGTCCCTGTAGATTAGGGGGCACTAGAACAAACTTTTGAAGGAGAAGTGAGAGAAGGCTTTGGGGGGCAGTGATGGGAACATGAATGCCATGCACAAGAAGGTGCTAGCAGCCGGGAGATCAGGAATAGCTTCTGTAAGAGGGGAGACTAGAGCTGGACTTTGAAGGAAATTTGAAATTCTAAGAGGCAGGAGTAGAGAGGGAATATATTTAATGGTGAGAGATGGAAATTGGGTGTGGGTCAGTTAGATGCCCAGTGGCTGAGTGGAAGAGTTCATGAATAGAAAGAATGTGCCTAATACAATATCTAGCATTTATAAAGTGATTTAAGGTTTGAGAAATACATTGCAAATATTCTCTTAAGTGATCCTCATAACAATCCTAGGACATGGGTGCTATTTTTATCTCCATTTCACAGAGGAGGAAACTGAGGCAAACAGAGGTGAAGTGACTTGACCAAGGTCACCCAACTAGTAAGTGTCTGAGGCTAGATTTGAACTTACCTTTCTGACTCGAGGTCAGGAACTGTCTCCACTGCTCCATCTAGTTGTTTTAAAAGGTAGGTGACAGCTAGATCATGAGGTGCTTTAAATGTCAAATAGATTTGTCTTCTATCCTGAAGGGAAGAGGCAGCCATTGGAATTCCTTGAGAAGAGAAGGAAGGTTTTGGGAATATCATTTTGGATGTTGGGTGGAGGGTGGATTGGAGAGGGGAGACCTAAAGGCAGGGAGGCTAATGAAGGGAAAAGGCAATGAAACCTGAACTAGGACAGTAGTTGTGGAAGGATGAGGATGAGTGAAGGCTGGGCTTGGTAGAAGGAGGCGCAGAGATTTGGGAGACCTGGGTTTCAGTATCAGCGCTGCTCTGTCCTTCCTCTGTGACTCCCTCGAGTCATTTAATCTGTTTGATGGACAGTTTTCTTTCCTGTAAGATGGGAGCAAATCTCCTTCCCAAGCTGGTCATCCTCCTCTCCAGGGCTCACCATATTGGTACTAGACTTAGTGTAGATGGCTGATCTCACTAGATGTTCTGCAGCTCAAAACTCCCCAACACAAATGATCCACCAATTTCCTCCTCCTCATCCCCTCCTCCCCCCAAACAAGGATTACATGCATGCATCAACACACCAGAGATACAAACATAAAAGTGAAGGTAGTTCCTGCCCTCAATGGGCTTACTCTGTAATAAGGAGAGAAAACAAACATAGGTAGGGAGGCATATTTTGGTTTGGAAAGTTACAGAGATGGCAAGGAAAGCCATAAGGAGTCCACGAAAATCAGCTTTATAGGAGCAATGATCTAATTATGGCTCATAGGATGGAAAGGGAGGTGGGATGGGTGTGATAGGAGACATGCAGTATGGTGGCTGGTGAGGAGAGGTCTAAAGTATAAGTGAAGATTGCTTAGAGCCTGAACATCCCCGCCATTAAAGGGTTGAAACTAGCAATAACCCCACAGCCTTTCTAGATGTTAAACTCTATCAAAAGTCAGTAATTATCAAAACTATTTGATACAGGTTAAACACTAGAAGAAGGGATCAATGGAACAAACCACCTAAGCAAGAATCAGAAACAATTGAACTCAATAACTGAGAGTGGTCCTCCCTTTCCAAATTGCCTTGTATTTATTTTGTATTCATTAGGCAGGGAGTTATACCTGTAACTGCTGGTTTGCCGAATAAAATACCAGTTCCTGGGGGCAAGGACTTTTGTCTTTATATCCTCAGTGCCCATCACAGTACCTGGAGCGTAGTAGGTACTTGATGATTGATTGATCAATAATTTGAGTGATAGTTTTGTTAGGAAATCCCTTCCTTGTGCCACCTCTCACCCCCATATTAAGTCTAAATTTACATCTTTGCAATTTTCACTCACTACTTCTAGATCTGCTCTGTGGGAATAATTGAAAAAGTTGGATCCTTCTTCCATATGACAGACAGACCTTTAAATACTTAAAGTCACCCAACTCTTCTCCACACTAAAGATCCCCAATTTCTTCAAGTCATTTATAGGTCACAGGGTCATAGATTTTTGATTGGAAGATCCATCTGATCTACAAGTTCAAATCCAACTTCAGACATTTGCTAGTTGTTAGACCCTGGGCAAGTCACTTAAACCTCTGTCTCAGTTTTCTCAACTGCAAAATGGGATAATAAGGTTAAAATACAGAAACCCCTTAAAGACTAGCAGCCATCTCTCAGGTTTGTTGTAAGGATCAGTTGAGATATTTGTAAAATACTTAGCCTGGCACATAGTAGATACTTAATAAATGCTTGGTCCTCTCCAATAAGCAAGAAAACTGAGGTTCAATTTCACACAGGCAGTAGGTGATGAAGGGTTGAAATCTGCCAGGCCTAGAGGCCTGAGGGCTACCCGAGTCTTACCTTACCTGTCCCAGGTCTTCGGTTGGCCAAACTGGATAAACGTATGAGAGAAGAGACTTTCCGGAGTCGAACAAGGGTTAGGCTTTATTCAGGGTCCTGGTTACATGTGCAGGGGGAGCTCTTCCTTAGGAGGGAGAGAGAAGTCTCCCAAGGAGGCAAAGATCTTACAGTAAGAGATTGGAAGCAGAAGTGTAAGTGGGGAGAGAGGGGGAGGGGAGAGCGAAGAGAGGAAAAACGGAGCCTTCTGTCCTGTCAGGGCCCCTCTGCGCTAAGAGCGCCTTCGGGCTTTCCTGACCCTACTTAAGCTCTCCGGCCGCGTAGTTTGCACCTGAATACCGTGCCTGTTAGATAACAATAGGTGTGCCCAGACCCGGGCCAATCTCGAGGGCGGGGAGAGCTCTCTCCCATCACGTTTCTCACGGGAAGAGGCAGAAATACACGAGATAGCTCGGTCTCACTCCTCCATTCCCTGCTGTTTTCTGGGGGGCCTCATGAGAACTCTAAGATTTAGAAGTTCCCACCTTTACCCGCCCGAGACTGTCCACATGGAATTGAGCTTCCATACCCAACAGAAATCCAAATGCTGTGACTCCAAAACCTGAGTTCTTTCTCCGTCTTCTGAAAATCACCTTGCACCTATTGTGAATATATCTAAATATTTGTCTCTGGTATTCTCTGCTTAGAATGTAAGCTCCTGAGGACTCCTGAGGACTCCTGAGATTGACTTTGGTCCTCCTCCAGTCTAGTATGGATCAATTCTCTGCTGCCTATGCTAATTTTGGCCTAATAATTAACACCAAGAAAACACAAGTGCTCCATCAGCCACCACCACACAATCCATATGTGGAACCATCGGTTACAACAAATGGAGAAGTTTTGAATGCTGTGGATAAGTTCACTTACTTTGGTAGTGTACTTTCCAGGGATGTACACATTGACAATGAGGTTGATGCACGCATTGCCATAGTTAGTTCAGTGTTTGGGAGGCTTTGAAGAAAAGTTTGGGAGAGAAGAGGTATTAGACTGACTACCAAACTGAAGGTCTACAGAGCCGTTGCGCTGACATCATTGCTATATGCTTGTGAAACATGGACAGTCTACCAGTGCCATGCCAGGAAACTGAATCACTTTCATTTGAACTGTCTTAGGAAGATTCTGAAGATCACCTGGCAGGATAAGCTACCAGACACTGAAGTCCTTGCTCGAGCTGAACTGCCAAGTATTCAAACTATGCTTCAGAGAGTGCAACTCCAATGGGTTGAACACGTTGTTCAAATGCAAAACGTATGCTTGCCAAAAAGACTATTTTATGGAGAACTCGCACGGGGCAGACAACCACATGGTGGCCAGAAGAAACGATACAAGGACACTCTCAAGGTCTCTCTCAGGAACTTTGGATTTGACTGTACAACATGGAAGACACTGGCACAGGATCACTCAGCATGGTGTGCCCACATAGGGAAAGCTCTTTGAGCAAAGCAGAATTGAGACAGCACAAAGTAAACACAGGATGTACAAATTTGAGATATCCACCCCAAATATTCACCCAGACTATCTGTGCCCCACTTGTGGTAGAGCATCCCGAGCTCATGTTGGTCTGATCAGCCACAGTCAGACACACTGAAATTTCCCTTTGTCGTGGTGATGTCATTTTGGTCCTCTTCAAAGATGAAGGATAACAACCAACCAAGTATAGCACATAATAGACACTTAGTAGGTGCTTACTGACGTGATCATCATGCTCGTGTTTTACAAAATTATACCTTTGAATAGAGTGAATTTGAATACATGTAATTGCCTCACCCGATTCATTATCTGTGCTATTTGCGACCTGGATAGATTCATTCCAAAGATGGTGCCTCAAAAGTCTTGGTACAGTTTAAAGCTACCAAAACTTGTCACTGGAATCAGTGGTTACTGTTCAGTCATTTTCAATCATGTCCAACTCTCTGTGACCCTATTTGGGTCTTTCTTGTGGCAGAGATACTGGAAGAGTTTGCCATTTCTCCAGCTCATTTTATAGATGTGGAAATTGAGACAAATAGGTTATGCGACTTGTCCAGGGTCATCCAGTTAATAAATGCCTGATGTAGAATTTAAATTCCAAGATGAGTCTTCCTGACTCCAAGCTGGGCATTCTCTCCACTGTGACCCCCAGCTGCCCAATTCTGAGGCTTATTACTTCTACTCATGTGGCCTCTTTCTTGGGCATCTCCTGTAAAATGAGGAGGTTAGATTAGCTGGGCTATGAGTTTCTTCTAGTTACATATTTATGATCTGACCTGGGTTCAGATCTCCTATCTGAACATTCTTGCTTGGCCTGGACTCTTAGCAGATGAGCTGGAAGGGGATTCAGATGGCCTTCATGTTGCAGATGAGGGAGCTGCCATTAGAGGGTTTGTTATTTTACCCTAGGTAAGTGTCACATCTGGTAAGAGTCAGAGACAAAATTTGAATCCATACCTTCAGAACCCAGGGTCCATCCCATTATCACACACCACACCTCTCACCCCTTCTTCCTGCTCCCTCACTCTGGGGCTTAGCACTTTAAAGGGGACCCAGAGTTGAACTACCTGTGCCTATTCTAGAGAAGCCCAGGCTGTCTCACCTGTTTGACTTTAAAATACCAAGATGGCAGCCTACTGTCTGCTCTCTGCTGGGCACAGGAAGGAGCACCTTGGATCATGTAAAGTCAAAGACGATTTCCAACCTCATTCTAGCCAGAACCTTCAGCCTCTTTCAATCCCACCCTGCCTCCCCCAATAAGTACCAACTAGTTAGTATTCCCAGAATACCAGCATTTGCAGGGACCTCAGTCCTTTACGTGGTCCAGTCCATACCCTAAATGAGAGAGGCAGTGATAGGAAGAAATCTGATGCTGGTTCTGTAGTCAGAGATCGAGGAAGACCTGAGTTCAAATCCCACCTCAGATGGTTATCCTCTGTGTGACCCTAACTAAGTCATTTAAACTCTGTCTGCCTTAGTTTCCTCATCTGAAAAATGAGGATGTTAACAACAAGACCTACTTTCCAGGGTTGTCGTAAAGTTAAAATGAGGTAGTATTGGTAAAATGCTTGGCAAACCTTACATGCTGGTGATTATTATTTATTATTACTATTGTCTGGTTATGACCACCAAAAGGAACCATCTCCAATCACTCCAGCTTGTCCACAATTGCAGCAGAAGAAACTTTGTCAAAGGTCTGACTGAATTCACAGAGATGTGAGCTAAGATGTCGCCACTCTATGAGACTCTCCGATAAGGAATCCCCCTTTCCCAATGGAGGTTGGTGACTTTTGTCTTAGCATCCTAGAAAGCTGAAAGGTGAGACAGCCAAGTTCAAAAGCCAGAATGTGTCAGAGACTGTACTTGAACCCGGTGTTTCTGGTGTTAAGTCCAGACCCTCTGCCCATAGCATCACACTGACTTTCTATGTCTATTGTCTTCCCTCAATTACCAGTCCAAAAAAAATAATGTTAGTCCTTTTACACACACCCTTTATGTGAGCATGTTGGAGCTGGAGGGGGCCTTACAGATTATGGCTTTTATATACCTCTCTTAAGAATATTCACACCCTAATTTGTATTCTGTTTATTTGTGTCTATGTCTTATTCCCCTCATGAGAGGAGAGGCTCATTGCGCATAGTAGGGGCTCAGTAAATGCAAAGTTGAATTGCATAAAGAGTTTTCTTTGAACTCCAATGAAGAAATCTACCAAATATAAGTTACCCCCTTCCCAAAGGCCTCAGACAGGCTTAGTTCACCTCCAAGTGATTTACTTACGGCTAGATATGATTATTTACTTGGTTATTCAGTTCAAGACAATCACAGGAATGTAAGGCCCATAAATTAGAATAGCTATGAAACACAGGCTGCCTTTATGTTGAAACATAACTTTTGTACAGTGCTTTTTTATTATTATTATTTTTTTGGAAAGGGAAAATACATTTAATCTACAGACACATAATGTTTTCACCATCCTTAAGGCCTCCATGTGGATGTCCCAGCTATGACCCCTTCTTCTGCCCTGCAGAGAGCATCATCCAATCATGAATTTCATCTCCTTCTCCTTCCGCTGGCCCTTTCATCACTCTGGGCCATTTTGTCAGTGTGGTAGTCAGGGAAGGGATTCCCATCTGGTTCATTTTTATTTAATCTGTATGTCTGGCACATAGTAGGTTCTTAATAAATGAATCATAGGCAGAGCAGAAAGGAAACTCACAGGTCATCTAAACTAAGTTCCTTTTTTACAATGTAGAAAACTGAGGCCCAGAAAAGATAACTAACTTGCCCATAGGTATACAACTTTTAAGTGTCAGTAGCAGAATTTTAACCCAGGTCTTTTTGACTGAGATCAACAATTTAGCAGCTATACAACGTGGCCACTGTTTTTCTGGACCACATTTCATCCTCCCTGTAATCTCTTTGAAGGCAGAGATGTTTAGGTTTTGTCTTTGTGACCCTAGAACTTAACACTGTGCCTTCCACACAGTAGTTGCTTAATAAATCTTTGTTGTTTGATTAATTGATAGTGGGAAGAGTTCTAGTCTTCATCTCAGGAATACCTGAGCTTGATTTCCAGCTCACATGCTCACTAGCTGTGTGACCTTGGTCAAGTCCTTTCATTTTTCTGGGCAAACATCCTTATCTGAAGAATAAGGCTAGCAATCCCAGCAGGACTTCCTTCAAAGGGCTCTTAGGAACACTGGCTGAGGTATCAGGCACTGAGTGTCACAAATCTTAGTGAGCCACATAAATTAAATGAAAGAGGCAGTGCCCCCAAAGCCCTGGTTACCTCCTTGTTATGAGTTTTAGAAAGAGAAAGACTCTGAAAATTTGCACTGGGGAGAGGTAAGAAGCTGGTCCCGGCTATGGAGGATTCTCCATTAGCTTCATTTGTAGAGTGGCTGATGGAGCCATGGGCTTGGAGGCTGAGATGCTAATACTGGAAAAGCACCTAGTTTTTAGGGTCAGAAGCCCTGGGTTCAGTTTCTTCCAACTGAGCCTCTTCCAGCTCTAGAACTGGATTAAAATTCCACGTCAGATAATAACTCATTGCAAGACTCTGGGCAAGTCACCCAGTCTCCCTGCACTTCAGTTTCATCATCTATAAAATGGGGACAACGATAGCAAATACCTTATAGGATTGTTAATGGGGATCAAATGATATAATGCCTGCAAAGTGCTTTGTAAACCTTAAGACGATACGAATATCGGCTACTATTGTTATTGTTACTTTTTCCTTATTCTGTCCCTTATTACTGCAGATAACTGAGGGTTATCAGCCAATTCTATGAAAAACTAATAAAATGGTGGGTGCTCCATCAATGCTGAATAATAACAAGAAGAATGTATAATGCATAAACAGATTATATTGGTGCCTTAAAGTACCTTTATCTCATTAATATATATGGGAGCATTGTGGATTCTTGTCATTCATTAAATAGAAGGGTAAGCTCTTACCATGCACGGGACAAGAAGTCTAGCATTGGTGGGGACCTTGAGAGGTCACCTAATGCACATAATGACCCTGGACATATGATTTCAAAGAGCTGCCACAACCTTGATCTTTCCTAAAGTTCACCCCAATGTCTGACAAATCTGTCCAGGAAATAGTTGGCTACCATCTTTGATATAAAATCCCGAGTGACTGGGACACTCCTACTGGAAAACTTTTAGCACAGAATACTGTGCTTAGCAGGTGAAGGGGTTAAGTAAATATTGATAATGGTCTGGGAAGTTACCACCCCAGAATATTTGGGTATGGCCTTTTGGGGTCCCAGTTCTAATGTTTCTCCACACTCCCCTTCTCTCCAAGGTCACCTACTTAGAGGGAAGTCTGAGAATTTGACAGTTAATTTGCTCTACTCTATCTGGGACAGCCATATACACTTTCAATCCAGTTTAATTGAGAAGATCTTAGTGGGTTCAATCTTTTCCCTCAAAGAGTGTGTAGTCTTTTTGCTTCTTTCAGAGTCTTGGTTAGAACAACCTTTTTTTCCCCTATCCAATAGGAGATCCTTTGCCCCAGAAGGCAAACTATTTAATATACAGAGCAGGAACGCTTCTAGCTCACAAGTAGCCTCAGGCTTAATTAATTCCTGAAGCCATATTTTCTGGTCCTGACACTTGCCTCTTTCGGAGAACCCTTATACCAGCATAGGGTAGGAGTTCCCTATGTCTCCCTTAGTCAATCACAGCTGAGGAGCCTGTGCCCCCCAAGTTCATTTCAGGAAGAACTTAGCCCTGGATTCGTGACATCTCTTTCCGGAGATCCAAGACACTCAGTGTGTGCTGCACAGATGAATCCAAGTCAACCCAAAGGAAAAGCTAGTGGGGCAAGGGCTCCTCCAGCCTCACTGAGTGCCTGTCCTTTTCCCAAAAGAATGTAAACTCCCTGAGGGCAGGGAAGGTTTCATTTTCACCTTTGTCTTTAGCAGTTAGCACAGTGCCTAGAACACAGTAGGTGCTTCATAATTGTCTGTTGATTGATGACTGATTTTATATCTTTATATGGCAGTAAAGACTTTCCAAACTTGCACAAACATACATTTATAAAATACCATGGTCAAAGCAAGGGGCTGAGATTCAAAGATAGAAAGGCAAATCCCTCTTGCCCTCAGGGAGTTTACCTTTCACTGGAGTCTTCACTTTGATCAGTCCAACTAGCCTCGGGGCCAGCTTCTCCAGCTGAATTGGAACAACCCAGCCTCCTTCAGCCTCTTCAGCATCCCCTAGTATTTTGGGACTGCTGTCACTGGCAGACTGCACCATCACTCAGCATCAGGCCTGGCAACCCATTACTGCAGTCAATTAAAACCTTCTCCGGTTGGTCTGTTGCTGATTGACAGCTCAACAAATCAGTGACATCGATGGAAAGAGGGCAGGAGAATTGGATCCCCTCCCCCACCTATTTCTTTGTGTTCTTCAGTTTCCAATAACACAAAATTCCATTCAGTTCAAGTCCGTAGGAGGCACTGAGTCAATCTGTCAATAGGCATTTATTACCATCAGCCTGGGGAGGCAGAGTGGAGCAAGGGTGCATAGGACATTTGGTGACAGAAAGAGGAGCAGAGAAGGAGCCATGGGATAGTTCTTACCAGGAATCCTGGCAACAGAGACCTGGAAGGTAATTCAGAGGTCGTGCAGCCCAACTCCCTCATTCTGCTGATTCCATGACTTTTGGGGTGCCAAGAGACCTGGAGCTGAAGTGCTTGACACATAGTAAACCCTTGATAAGTGCTTGCTGATCTATATGGATGAATGTGTTTATTATATTTATACACAAATCTATACATACACAGATATGCAAATATACACAGATTTATATGTACGCAAATATAAATACACAGAATTTATACACACACATACACATATATATATAAAATGACTCACAAGAGCAACTATTTCTATAGCTCTCTAAGGTTTGCAAAGCATTTTACAAATATTATCTCATTGTATCCTCACAGTTCTCTGGGAGTTACTATTTTCCTCACTTTACAAACAATGAAACCAAGGCAGAGCATGGTTAGTGACTTACCAAGGGTCATGTACCTAGTATGAATCTGGATTTGAACTCAGATCTTCACTCCAGGTCCCACATTCCATTCACTGTGCCACCTAGCTGTCATACTTTATACATATATATGTGTATGTATACACACCCATAAGTGTGCATTGCATATATTTTGTACATATATGCATATATTTATATTTGTATGTGTATAGGTATGTATATGAGCATGTGTACACGTATTTTATGTACATATACCTACATACATGTGTGTGTACAATGTGTATGTATATATTTGTGTGGAGACATACACATATACACACATATACATATGTGTGTACACACATATATTCATTTAATTTAATTTATTTTAATTTAACATATTAACTTAATATATGCACACACATCATTTTCCCTCATTAGAAAGATAACTGATCGCTCAGTCTCACTCTTCTAATTATGGGGAGGCAGCTTTGGGGTCAATATAAGAAACAACTTTCAGACGTCTAAATTTCTAGGAATGCTAACAAGCACAAAGTGTCATCCAGTGAGGCAGTGAGCTCCTTGTCACTGGAGGTATTTAAGCAAATATAGGAGGATCATTGGAGAGGGATATTGAAGGCTGTGATGCTTGTATCAGGTGGAAGCTTGGACTAAAGACCTTCTATGGTCCTTTTCACTCAAGGATTCTCTGATTCCATGACCATGATCAATTTCTTTATCTGTAAATTGGGGATAATAATTCCTGTAGCATGATGTCACCAGGTTATGGTGAGGATCAAATGAGAAAATGAATTAAAGCATTTTTCAAACTCTAAAGCCCCAGATGAGATCAGTTATTATTATTGTGAAAATAATAGAAATGAAAGAATAGGGACATGTTTTTTTCTAAAATAGCAGCAGGTCTTTAAAAAGACAGAAAGGGATATTGACAGAATAATTTATCTTGGCATCATCAGGCCAATCCCAGCATTCTATTTGTAAAATTTCACTCAGTTAGGGAGCTTGAATGTTATTGTTCCTTGTGACTTCTACCCCACCCCCTCCCTCTATGAAAAAAACCCCAAAACAAAAAAGAACTGCAGTTAGGGAATTTAACTGTGCAGCTAACTACCCAGGTTCACTTTTCTAAATGGAAAATGAAAAATAAATGCATTAATCAATAAAATGTTACAAATCATTGCTATTATTCACTTAAGCAAATGGGCCTCTAGATCAGCACCTTTTTCAACAAGGATTTTTCTTATCCCAGTATTGGGACTTTTGATAAAATTCACTTAACGCTTCTAGGATTTGGAGGACAACCTAAACCAACTCAATTTGGTCTAATCCAATCCAATGTAGTCTAGTGCAGTCAAGGCTCACCTAGGCAGTTAAGCGCCTACTAAATACCAGTCACTGTGCTAGGACTAGGTTTAGAAAGACAGAAAGAAAATAATCTTTACTTTCAAGGAGTCTAAATTCCAATGGGAAAGAGAATGGGATGGGGGAAAGAATATGTAAACATATTATTTATTTGATGGATTATTCAAAACCTGATATGAATAATTAAACTACTTTGTACTTGTGTTCATTTGTGTACCAGAGCCTCAAACGGATCAATTTCCCCCTATGAAAGAGGAGAACATCAGGAGATGGTTTCTCCCAGGCCTCCCCTAAATTCTCTTGTGAAGAGAGAAGATTGTACACCCCACGAGCATTTGTGGGGGTGAGACTGCCCACTCCTGGTGACAGACAGACTCCCCTCTGAAGGACTTGTCACTTTGGGCTGACACAGCAAAACTTGGGTGATCCCTTGGTCTTCCACCCGGTGATCGATAAAGGTGGGGAGATCCAACGGAGGCTAATTGCACCAGGGCCCAGTTTGAAGGAAGCTGGAAATCCCATTAGGCAAAGACAAGGAGAAACAGAGACTTTTGGGGCTCAGGCTGCCATTCAGTGACCTGTCTAGCTAAATGCAAAAAGGACCCACAAGCAGGAAGTTGTCACCAGTTGAAGATTTTTCTTTTTTGGACACAAAAAAACTTACACAAGTTGGAGGTGTGGAGGGCTTTCCGTTACATCAAGTGATTGAGATGGAATACTCACCATGAAGGGACTGACCTTGTAGAGTATTGACAGTTCCCCCCCTCAGTGCTAGCAGTACCCTCCTCAATTAGCAATGTTGTGTCTCAAAGGGCAGTAACCATCCTTTTATTTCTTTATATCAATTGATCCTTTAAAATACACTTCTTGACATAGATTGGATGATACTTATGACCTATGTGACCTTGTGCCTCAGTGTTCTCATCTGCCTCATGTAGTAGATTGAGAGGAAGACCTGGAGTCATGAAGACCTGGGTTCAAATCCTCCCTCATACCAGCTGTGAGACCGCCAAGTAAGTGCCTTCATTCCTCAGCCTCGGTTTCTTTGTCTGTAAAAATAAGAATGATAATAACACATTCATAGGGTCTCTGTGAAGATCAGATGAGATAATGTAGGTAAAGCTCTGTAATGTTAAAGCTCCGAATTAGGAGTTCTTCATCTTGTGTCCAGGAACCTTTTTTTAAAAATCTGATTTCTGCATTTCAATATAATTGATTTCCTATGTAATCCTATGTGTTTTATTTGATATTTGTAAAAAATGTTATTCTGAAAGGGAGTCCATGGCTTCATCAGACTGCCAAAGGGGTCCATTTCACACCAAAGGGTTAAAGGCCCCTGCTCTTAGTGTTACTGATTATTGCTAGGAGGCAGAGGGAACAAGGAGTGAACAGATTACAGGAAATGGAAACACGAAAACCGGAGCTCAAATCCTGCCTTAGACACTGACTTCCTCCACGTCTCTGGATAAGTCACTTAACCTCCCTTGCCATCCACATCTTCATCTGTAAAATGGGCACGATCATAATGCTGTGAGGGTCGGATGAAATAACTCACGTAAAATGCTTCGCAAACCTTAAATGTAAATGGTGGCTCTTGTTGTCATTATCTGTGAAGTGAGAGGGCTGAAGCAGGCGCCTTCTCAGGTCTCCTGCAGCGCGATTCTGTGACCCCATGAGAGTCCCATGAGTACGAGCCACCATTTTGACTCTTGCCAAGGTGGCCTTCTCTTTTGCTGCATTCAGGTAGCCGGAGGTCTTTGCTATGGAGGGCAGTTTCCCCGCTGTTCCTTCCAACCCAGGTAGCTGGCACGTGGGCAGCCAGGCCAGGACAACTCCCGGAGCCACCCTTGGAGGTGGCTGGAGGGCAGTTGACCAGCACCAGAACATAAAGGGGGTACCCACAGGACACACACTGCATCTGTCCCCAGCTTTTCCGAAATAAGACCACTCTTTGGCGGGGGATGCTGGCTCTCGGCAGCCCACTCGTTATGAAGCCGGGCTTCATTCCTCTCCTTGACGATCTCCTTACCCCACGGACAAGCACCCAGTGAATTTCCCCACACGTGCCCACTCCCTGGAGAAAGCCGCTGCCTCTTGCTACAGTAATTGTTTCAAGAAGAGACCAGGAATTTTTCTGTAACATATTGTTTCTCCATAACAGCTCCAAACTTTTACCCAGATGCTTCGTTTTCTTCTGCTTTATAGCAGAACAAACTCCCCATTTTTCATAAGCCCTGATGTATATTGTGCTCCTGACTAGTCCATAACTCAGACTAAAGCATACAGGCACTTTCCTCTACTCTGTTTTCTCATGAAAGAGAGAACCTTCCAAGCCGCAGCAGCCGAGCGAGTCAGAGGTAGAGACAATTTATGATTCCGTGACATAGGCAGAAGGTGTGATTTATAGTTTAATTTGCTGTCGTAATGGACAGAGGATAATAACATGTAAAATATTAATCACTGTGTTGTAACAGCAGACATCATTTGCTAAGCTTGTTATCTCCGACTCTACCCCTGACAGTGAACAATTAAACTGACATCGGGAAAACAAGGCGAAATGCATGAGCCTGAGCCAGGACAAGCTCAGCCAAAGCATCCCAAGGCCACAGAAAATTAACAAATAAAGACGCGGAGATATTTTCATAATTTATCTTACGCTGCGTTCTTTCACAGGGACTCCCATCCTCTCTCCCTCCACTGCTCGCCACACGCTGCCTTAGAGGTGACTAATTTGGATAGGAAGTGTACTCTCGGCTGCGTGAAGCTGGGAAGCCATACTCTCTGTTTTGCATAACTGCGATCAGCCTGTTCCTACAGCCTTGAACTGGATTTTTGCAAAAGTGGATTAATTGACCTCAGCATAGAAAGCTTTAGGAAGAGGGAAGGAAGGAAGAAAAAAGCTCCCTAAGTAGGGATGCCAGACACAAACTGCAATATCATTCCGCCAATAATTATTTTGCCTCTCCCGCCCCCACGCCTGAGAAAAGTGGAAGAGGAATTTTAAATAATTTGCAATATTATCTTAGCAAACACAAATGGCTAAGTAGGAATCAGATATAAATGCGGCATGGATGTCTCTGAAGCTGCAGATAGGAAAAAATAACCCTGCTTTTACCCATTTTATTAAAATTGAACTTTGTTATATCACAGAAAGGTTATTCCACCTTTAAATCATTGTTCCTGTCAGCCCCCAAACTGGTGAAATATAGAATTTCATCCTCATCGTTGAGATGAAAATCCACAGGATTAGGGGAAATACATACACATATGTATATAAATACATATATACATATGCAGGTAGACATGTATATACACATACATCTATTTAAACCTGAGAAAGTTACACAATCGTGGCTCGGCAGTTGTTCTTCTCTGCTGAATCTCTTTTCAAAGTGGCTGCTTGTTTTCCCCCCCTTCTAAATTCCATCAGCCATCTCTCTGCCAAGGGCTGTGAAGGCGACCAGGAACTCCAGAGTCAGATCTATGGAAGGTCAGTGCAGGAGATGAGCAAAGCGATGAGGGCTTAACAAGAACCTTTCAAAAATTCAATTACAGCCAAAGAAATTAATAAATCCTTTCTGTTGGTACGGAACAAGAATTTGTCAACCTGTCCATTTTTCAGCATCTCCCCCTGACCCCGGTCAATTACATTGCTTGTAAATAGTTTTTAATACATGTTCAAATGATTGCTCATCTTAATGCGCAGTGATCTGTATTCGTCACGCTCGGCAGCCTCAGCCCATCACCGAGCCGCCACCAGGACCCATTACTCGGCTGTAAGTGAAATTGAAATGGAAGTTATAATTGATATCGGGGCCCATCACCATAATGGGTTCATCATAGCGCCATCTAAAATATTAATTTTCTAATTATGGATAAATGATCAGACAAGCTGAGCCAGTGCTGGCAATGGAGCCCTTGGGAATTGGTGCTTGCTGGATGGGAGGACGGGGCCTTGTAAAGCCTACAAATCTTTTATTATTCTCTGCTGCAGCACGCCGAGATTCAATTCTCTCAGATAATAGGTAAATAATAGTTAAGGACCAGGCTGTTAGGCTCAATTTTCTCTCTTTGTCCCTCTTTTTCTCCCCCCACCCCCCCAGCTCAGTTTCATAATTTAAAGTAATGCTGGTCCTGTAACCATTCCAAATTCATTTGTCAAGGAGCCTAGAACATCATTTAATTTTAATCATGATAACAAGACAATGTGTTAATAATTCTGAGCCCCAGGAAGGGCCCTGCAAACTTGTTTACCTGTTTATCCATTCCTCCCCACCCGGAAGAGGGATTTATGAGGCTCGCCTATTTTCCTGAGCCACGGGAGATGACTCTGCCCTCCCCACCATCTCATTGTGGGCCAGTGGGCAGGTTCATGCCGCTAACTGATGTGTGCATGTGTGTGAGCCTCCACCAAGTTCCTGAACAAGCCTGCCTGCATCCCTGCGTCCGTCCAGCGAGTGGGTCAGGATTCCTGGTAGTCGCTTTATTTGGACGTCTCTGAACAGAGCCCCTTTCCTCCTTTACACCCAGTGCTTAGAAGGGGCAGCTGGGAGAGGCCCGAGCAAGCATATTCATCCAACCTATCTCAGGAAAGGCCCCGAATTATTACAGCAAATAAGAATACCATCAAATTAAATATTGTTTTCAGGAATCTCCATTTCCTTTTATGTACTCATTCCTTCCCCACTAATTGTTTTCCTGCACCTTGATCCCATAATTAGGGCCTGACTAATTATCTAATTACTAAGTAGCAGAAGGGCAGGTTGATGGCGACATCTTTCTCATCCTTCAAAGCCTCGTTATCCTTTCTGAAAGTCACGGGCTCCTCGGGCTGTGGTTTGCCCGGCCGGGCGGCAGCCGCAGCAGCCCCTGAATGTCTGCTCACCTTCCACATTTGTCAACCTGTTCATTACCGGCGCGGAATGTGACACCTCAGAAATGTCCTTTTGACAGGAAAGTTTATACTGGAAGGAAAACTGAAGCAAAAGAAAGAAAACCAAAGAAAGATGAAAGTGTAATTTATATTCTCGGATTTGCAATCGCGGGCTTGTCTTAAGAGCAGGATATATGTCAGCTGTTGAGGAGTAGGGAGATGCTGCTGGCTCTAGGAGCCCCGAGGGCTTGGACGGGCCTGCTCAGGTGCAGGGGAGGCCTGCTTCATTTCATCACGCGGCAGGGGGCTCCCAGACCCTGAGGGGCTGTCCCTCTGGGCCCCAGAGCGGGTACCCGCCCCAACAGGAGCAAACCGCATGAACTGCTGGCCAGGAGAACATCACCTCCCACGGGCTGCAGACCGGTGTTTGTCCGCCACAAACCTCAAGTTACCGGCACACTGCTTAATCAATAACCCAATTGTGTTGAATCTCTGGGTCGTAACACCTGACACTTTGGCTCCCCTTTCCTTACCCCCCTACAGTGGACATTCAGCTTTTTTTAAAAAAAGAAGATGGGGGGCAGGTGTCAAAGGTTAGATTTTTATTTCCTACCTATCTAAAAGACGTTAATAGGATTTTCCTTTGCATGGCAAAATATTTTTCCCTAGTTCCTCCTAGCTCCCCAAAGGATGGATTTAGGCTAACAAAGAACTCCTGAGAATCCTTCTATACACATACATGTAGACGTACACACACAGTGTGCCCATGATACATACATTCATGTGTTCGCTTATGCAATGAACCATGAGTATATATGCACACGTGATATATGCAGAGCCCATGTATACACATGCACACAGGTAAAATGGGTTATGTACATACATGTCAAATTCACGTGCACAAATTTATGTATAATCCACATACACAATAAGAAGTGTGACACATGCATACATCTATAATCCATACACACATAAATGTATGCACACACAAACGCAATACTCACCACACACAATCCATACATGCATGTGCACATGTGTGATATACACACACATAACATATGCATGCACAAATGTAATACACATATAACCCATATATATGATATAATAAAATGCAACAGTACACAAATATATACATTATATGTACCATATATAGTCAATATGTGCACATCCATGTGTACGTTCACAATATGTGCAATACATACATATGCAAACATCTCTATGTACAAATACGTACACGTCATGTGCCCTGAGTGCACAAGTGGAATAATTATTAGCAATTATCACCTCAGTGGAACATGACCCTTTCTATGTTCAGTCACCTTAGTGTCTCTAAATATATATTTGGATGTTCAATGTGTTTGCCAGAATTTTTCCTAACTCTAAATTGGATTTTCACAAATGAAATATCCATTTAAATTAATCATGAGGAGTTCTTTGTTATGAAGGTAGTCACCTGCAAAGAAGCTGGTGAATGTGTTTATAGATGTTTCAACATCTATACATGATATACAAATATGAGCTCATCTCTATGGAAATACAGACAGATTGTGTGTATATATACATATACACACATACACATACATACACATATGTGTATATGTATGTATATAAAAATACACATATACATATAAATATATCAGAATCAGGGCTCTAGGTAGAGAACATTGTCTCTCAAGTGGAAGCAAACCTGCTTGGAGAAAGAGGAAGATGAAGTCAGCCATGGTATTTGGGGCCTGGGGCTGAGACTCAGCCCTGCTGGAAGTTGGTCCATCCTCGGTAGCCTGTGATGCATCTACCCTGGCTGCAGAGAATGAGGTTAATTGGCATGAAGGGGTCTTAACAGAGGCTGCTGGGGTTTCCATTATTTGAATGGACATCTTATTTACTTTACTAGATCTTGAGGACCAGATGAAAGCGGAAGAAAACTGATGTTGGGTTGGTATTTAGGGTGTTTTTTATTGTGGGGGTAGGGAGGGGAGATAGAGAGTCTTAGAGTCATCTTGGCTATGAAAAACACAGTCTTTACAATGCCCCAGGTGGCCGGATCCCTGCCTCCACCTCCCCAACCCCCTCCCCCTAACAAGGCCTGGTGAAATGTTTTTCCTAATTAGAATTTTGCAGACCAGGGTTTCTTGTAGCTTTCCATTCGCAAACTGGAATCCCTCTTTATATGGATTTCCATTATGAATCTAGGGTTTGGGGATTGTGTGTACTTCCTCTTCAGGGCAGTTATAAACCAATGCAGAGGGAAGGGTGTCATTTTAAATTTGTTTAGAACCCAGCGCTTGAGGTTCTGACTTCCTCCTATCCCCTACACTATCCAGAAGACCGAAGGACTCCGTGCATATGCCTGCACCATACAAGGATGTTCAAGTCCTCCCACTCCCTGAGGAGCTCCTGCTTATGTCAATATCTCTGGTAATTGTTGCATTACAAATTGTTGTCCTTCTCAGTGGTGGGAGTTCCCATTCATGCCGTGGGGTTGACAACACCTACATGAGGATTCAGCATCCTGGGAGTTGGGGGAGGGCTCAGAGAAGGTGTTGAAAGAACCTTTTTTAGAGTGATCCATTGCATGGCATATCATGAAGTACCATGTCATCTAATTCAGGTAAAGGCAATGGGGCTATTTTTCTTCTGCCATGTTTAACAAATACGAGGCTTTGTTAGTGTGGTCCAGAGTGGGGCCTCCAAGTGGTCAGTCCCCTTGGAGACCCTGTTGTTGGTATTTGGTTAATTCCTTACTAAGCTCTCACTCACATTAACCCCAATTCTCAGCCTCCCATCCAGGGCTAGATGTGTCCAATCAGTTAATAATGGCAGCTGAGACACAGAGCTGTAAATCACGGCAGCTGGAAAAGGAGACAGAATCATCCAGAGGATAACAGACCTTTTTTTTGTTCCCCCAAACAAATGCAACTCCTTCATTCTCCTAACATCCTAGGCCCTGACCCAAGCCACTGGAGAGCTGGCAAATGAACAGTTTGGGAAAAGATATGAATTTTTATAGAAAATGCTTTGATGAGTTGTAGTCTGACACTGGTCTCTGAAGAGTGGAAAATGGATATTATAGAGGGCAACAGATAAGCTGATGGTGGGTATTGGTAGCAATGTATTAAAAGTACAGAATCACAAAGCAGAATTTCAATAATGTCATGAAGTAAATGTGTGGCTACAAAACGAAGATAGGCTGGTGAGAAACAGAAAAGACAGACAAACTGAGAAAGAGAGATAGAGAGAGAGACATGGAGAAATAGATATTGAGAGACAGAGACAGATTAGGAGAGACAGAGAGAGACTCACAGAAAGAGAGAGAGAGAGATGGGGAGAGACACAGAGACACACAGAGAGATGAGGAGAGAGAGAAGAGAAAGGAAGAGAAGAGAAGAGAAGAGAAGAGAAGAGAAGAGAAGAGAAGAGAAGAGAATGGATGGCAGTCCATGTACTCCATTGGTAGCCATGCAATATGACCAACATGGTGGGTGGACATCCTGTGGTGAACTTAGGGGAGAAGATGGACAAGGTTGCCCAGGGCAGGCAAGTGTGGATAGGGTGAAGTTTGCATCATTAGAGGAATCATGCAATTGATCAGATCACAGATCCAATGGAATATTTTAGAGGTAATCTGAATTATGGTATATGTAAAATTAAAAAGGTGGATGTCAGCCTTGGTTCTGCATAGTGCCACCATGGCTCAAATGAGGACCGATGAGATAACATCCATCCAATGCTCTACAAATCTTAAAGCCCAATATAAATGCTAGTTATCATTGCTGTGATAATGGCTAAAGGCACAGGATTTGAATCAGAGGAAAACTTCCTCACATTTCTACAGAGCTTTAAGGTTTATGAAGCACTGTTCCCACCCCTCCTCCGTGAGATAGGGAGTATAACTATCCTCATCTCCCAAATTTTACCCAAGAGCAAATTAAGTCTCAGAAAAATACAGTGATTTCCCTGAGGTCGCCGCTTGTCCTCCCAGATCAGAGCCTTGCTGGCTCTGGCTCCAACAAGCTGCCGCTGAACCACTTGTCACTTAGGGAATTGGGATGATTTACTCAATAACTTTGTTCTTCCCATTTGTGATGAATTGGAAGCTCTCTGAAGGCAAGGTTTCTTTTGCCGTTGCCTTTGTACCCCTACCCAGATTTAAAATTTTAATTGTTTCAGTCATAGCTGACTCTTCATGACCCCATCTGGGATTTTCTTGGCAGAGATACTGGACTGGTTTGCTATTTCGTTCTCTAGGTCATTTTACAGATAAGGAAACTGAGGCAAACAGGATTAAGTTATTTGCCCAGGATCACACAGCTAGGAAGTGTCTGAGACCAGATTTGAACTAAGGTAAAGGAGTCATCCTGACTCCAAGCCCAGCATTCTATGCACTACGGCACCCACTAACAGCTAAGATTTAAGAGACCTGGGTTTGAATTCTGCTACAGCCACTGTGTGAGCATGGTTAAGTCACTAAAGCCCTCAGAGTCTGTTTGGAATATGGGTTCTTCCTTCCTCTAAGTTTAAAAGCTCTGAGATTAATGGACACTGATCAGCCTTGGAGAGGCCATGTTTTTACAACCCAGCTTGGAAAAACACAGCCTCAAAAACATTATCCCCAAAGGAACTTAGTGGAGAATAGGAGTGGGCCAGCAAGGCTAACATTCATAATGCCCATTTTGTGTGGTGCTTTCACATTTGCTAAGCACTCAACTCATAACAGCCTCAGATGCTTTCTCCCTGTGAGACTTTGGGCAGATCCTCTTACTGCCTTGGGTCTGTTTCCTCTTCCACTAAAAATGAGGGAGTTAGATTAAATGGTTTCTGAGGTCCCTTCCATCTCAAAATCTAGGATTCTGTGCTTGTACAATTTTTATTGTTCCCATTTTACAGATGAAGAAACTGAGGCTTTGAGAGGTTAACGAACTTCCCAAGCCATAAAGTACCTGAGATAGATTCCGAATCCAGGTCCATATGTAAAGAAAAGGCTTAGTCAATCATAGTAAGCACCTAATAAATGTTGGCTGATTTATTGCCCCAACTCTTTATTTGGAGTAACTCTGGAGTCTCTGGAAAAGCAGCATGGAGTAATTGTGGCTGCAGAGATCGCATAGCTCTTCTTTGTTAGGCAATCTGGCCATGCTCTGCTGCCTCCCTCTCACCCCAACTGGCCAGTTCCAGTTGGGCAACATATCTCCCTCTTTTCTTCCCTTCTTCCTTCCTTCCCTTCTTCCCTTCCCTTCCTTCCTTCCTTCCTTCCTTCCTTCCTTCCTTCCTTCCTTCCTTCCTTCCTTCCTTCCTTCCTTCCTTCCTTCCTTCCTTCCTTCCTTCCTTCCTTCCTTCTTTCCTTCCTCCTTTCCCTCCCTTTCTCCTTCTCTCCTTCTTTCCTCTCCCTCCCTCCTCTCTCTTTGTCCATATAGGGTATCATACGCATACCTGTAGGTGCTCTGACCAAAGATACGCAAATTTTGATTGCTGAAACCTCCCAAGATATCTTGGAGTTTATGTGCTAGATTTCTTTTTTAAGGATCATGCCTTAAACCCAGATCACTCTGGCTCTTATTGCTTGACCAACAATAGGTCCAGGCCAAGCCTCGCCTTGTTGTTGTTTGGGCCATGATGGCTCAGAGTGAGTGGAAATAGCAACTGTTTCTGTTTTTCCCAGAAACCAAGTATCTTCCACTCCCAGATACACACACACACACACACACACACGTGTATATACATATTATATATATATATATGTATGCATATATATGCACATACATATATATGTCATTCTTTGCCTCCTTTTTTACCTATCCTAATCACCAAGTGGGTGTTGCCTCAGTCAATTTCAGACCTGGGAAAGGCCTTAGCTTAAAAGGGCCAGCGTCTCCCACTGCATCCGAGGCCATCTCCAGTCATCCTGATCTGTATTTTGCCACTAGACTCAGATGGTTCCAGAGGAGAGAATGAGGCTGCAACTTTGCACAACCCTCTTCACTTAAATCCAATTCACTTGCAGATCATGGAATCATTTTCCTGATGTCACTGGTCCTCTTGGAGAATGAAGGGCATACAGCAACATCCAGCACGCTCCACAGGTCCCTCAGGCTCCTCCATGCTAGGAGATCTTGGCCTACCCAGGCAAGCCCTGTCACACTGCTACGCCATCCTACCCTCATAATTGCAGATATTTACATGATGCATCACAAAGTTTGCTTTTCGTATGTTTATTTTACATGATTGGACTATATCCAGTGTTATTTATTCAAAATATTTTGTTGACATCTTTTGTTTTCACATCAATTTCATTTCTGACTCTTTCCTTTCCTTCTCCCTTACATAGCAAGCCATCGCTTGTAACAGAATTAAAAAGATGAGAATAATAAATAAAATAAGAATGAAAATAAAAATAAAGATAAGAGGAAAGAGAACCATTTGAACAAAAGTAATCAATCAAATATTATGTACAATTGGTGGCACCTCAAAATTTGCTAAACATTTCCCTTTATTTGAGAGAGGAATCATGTCACAAGAGAAAGAACCCTGGCTCCGGAGTCAAGGAAAGGATCTGGGTTCATATTCTAGCATTGAGGCTTCCTGCCTTTATAGTCTTGGACAAGTTGCTTCTCCACTCTGTCTTAATTTTCCTCTTTTGTAAAATGAGAGGTTTGGACTCCATGGTCTCATAGGTCCTTCCACCTCAAAGTCTATGATCCATTGACCGCCATTATCTCAAGGTATCTCAGAAGAAGCCAATGAAGTAGGTTCAACAAGTATTATTACCACACCCGTCTGGTTAGACAGTTTCCGTATGCTCCTTTGGCTCATGGATTTAGAACCAGCAGCAGGGAAAGGTTTGGAATTAGGTCTTCTAAGCCCAGCTCTCTTCTGACCACAATTATACTGACTCTCTAGAAAGAGTGTCACCTTCATAACAGAATAAAAAAGTCTTTCATCTCTCCCTCCCCTCCTCTTTTGCCTTCCCCAGAAAAGTCGTCTCCATGGTATAGTGGATGAGGACTAGACTTGGTATCAGACCTGCATCCACGTGACACTTTAGACATTTACGAGCTGTGTGACCTGTGGCAAGTCAGTTAGCCTTTCTGTGCCTCAGTTTCTTCATCTATAGAATGAAGAGGTTGGGTTTGCTGGCCTCCAAGATCACTTCTGACTCTAAACTTAGGATTCTAGGACCTTACAACAAAATCTCATACAATTTCACAAGATTTTTAAAAGAAACATAACAAAGTACTACCCCCAGAATTTAGCCAAGGCAAGAAAGAATAACTTCCTGAGTTCACAGCCTTAAAACAGATATTAGAGCCACGGAGCTTTTTCATTGTTCCTTTCAGTTAGTGTCTACTAGCCATTTACCTCCCTTCCAAAACATCTACATTTCAGCTTTTCCTCAGAACACAAGGCTGTCTGTAAGGAATATGTAAATGTTAACAGTAGTCACCCTGTGATTAAGGGCCCTGCACCCCTTTTATATACACAGCCAGAAATCTAGACCCTTAACATTGATTTTGGTTCACTTTGTTGCCTGGGAGTCTGGGAGATGTCTGAGTCTGAGACTTGTTGATGAAAATGTCTAGCACTTACCTTACGATAGTTAATAGTATGTCTTATGATATAGTTTGACTAGTCCAGTTTATTAGGTATTTTCAAAGGCAATCATCTACGCAATTCTAAAATTAGTATTGTCTTTTCACAGAAAACATACAAGAGAAGGTATGGATTGTACTTTAGCCGAATCTCAGACCAACCAAACAAAAAAATAAAATAAAATACTGGCCAGAACAGCAGTTCTCTTTAAAACTATTTGATGGTTCCTGGCTTTTGGTGATTCCTCAGGTGCTCTGGGTAGAGCTGAGGGGATGAGGAGCAAAGGCGGCATCAGCAGGACCAATGAAAATGCAAGTTTTATATCGTTGTGTGGCATTTTGTGGCAAGTGTTCCTTTGCATTTGGAAAGTCTGGAGGGTAAAAGACTTCCTTTCTTTCCCTCAGTAGCTTGCATTCTTCTACTGGTTTTACAACTTGGCTCTCCCTTGCCTGATGATAGTGTTTGGAATCTTTTGCATACAGGAATCTTTTTACCCCCAGGTTTGTTTAATTTATAATACTGTTTCTCATTTATTCAGTTTATAACAGTGCTTTTCATTTATGTACCTTTATCAAGAGCATATTGAGTGTTTGATATGGAGCACTGGCTGCCTCCTTCTTGTGACCAGCCCTTCCACTGTGTTGGATGTATGTACAGCACACGTGCAGCCCTGCCTCACTTAAATCCAATCTATGATTAAGCTAAGTCATCACCCTCATGATAGGCTTGATCTTCTTTGAGAACGAAGGATGAACAACACAATTGACATCATACTACATGGATATTAGAAATCAATTTATGCAAATGATGTATAACATAATGCTGATAATAAGTTTTAACCAATGTTAATAAAAAGGAAGAAGGAAAGAACAACTTCCTGTAGTTTTTCCTTTGCCTGGCACATAGGAGACACTTAATAAATGTTTAGTGATTGCTTTTATGGGGGGAGATGCCCAAGGTCTCAGAGATGGCAGAGTCTAGACCCAAACTCATTCCTGCCCTATCACACTATTCCTCACTCTCCACTTCTCCCTTTTTGTCCTAACCCTCTTTTAAAATGTTTCCTTATATTTATAGTTGAGAAATGGATGGAATTAGCTGATAGCCATTTCATTTAGGAATCTGTGGAGTTTCCATTTCATTAGGAGTCCATTTATTTTGGGGTTTTTTGGTCCCAGACTTGGAAAATAGGAACAGAACAGATGCATAGAACCTTATCTGCCCACCAGAGAAATTATATGTAGTCCTGAGGCAATAGGAAGCCACTGGAGTTTATGGAGTAGGGGGGTGACATGGTTATATGTGGGCCTTAGGAAAGTCATGTAGGGTCTGTTTGGAGGATGGACTAGAAGGGAGAGAACCTTGATGCAGGGAGACCAGTTAAGAGTAGTCTGCTATGATAACTCAAGTAAAACTAGGGCCTGAATGATGATATCAGTGTAAGCAGAGGAAGTGGTCCACTAAAAAAATGGGGCACAGAAAATCAAATTGATGATGCCCTTGTTTCCTTTAGAAAATGAGCAAAGGGATTGAAAGTAGAGCTGTGATTCTTCCATCCGTTAAAGATTATGCTTCTGAACTCAAAAGTAGAAAAAGACTTTTGTGCATCTCAATTCATATCTACACATAAAAATCTTCCATTCAGCTGAATCTTCCATAGTTAAAAAATCAGAAGAGATGTCATTGCTGAAGACTTTTTGGGTCAAGATTTGTATTTCTAAGGCAACTGGATCAAATCAAGGTTAAATGACCTGAATTTCTGCTCTGACTCCACCGATTACAAGCCAGGTGACCTTGAATAAGTCACTTCACTTCTAAGTCCTACTTTACTTATCAATAAAATGAGAAGTTTAGTCTACATTGGAGAAGGAAATAGCAAACTGCTCCAGTCTCTGCCAAGAAAACACCAAACAGGATCACAGAGAGTTGGGCACAACTGAACAACTGTCTACATGGGTAGTTCCCAATCTGGGGGCCAGGGTGACTCCACGGCATTGCCAGGCACTCCCCAGCCAATGTGTGCATCAACCTCTGTTACCAGCCCCTTGTGTAGAGTAGAAACTCTGAAGGCAGGAAGTGTTTTATGTTCATTGTACTGTCTTTGCACCTACTGTCCTTGGCACCCATACTTGGTGTATTCTTGAATAGATCTGGGATTCCATGAGTTCTCATCAACTCCTGCTCATCCTGTGGGAATCTTGTTCATGTCTCCCCCTGAGAGGGCTGGGGGAAGGAGAGGGGGGCATTGAGTGAGGGAAATCACTCACCCAGGATCACACAATCAATATGGGTTAGACACAGGGCTTGGACTCAGCTCTTTTTCACTCTGAAATTAACTCTATCCATTGTACCATAATGCCTTTGGAACGAAATAGCCAATGTGAAATAATGAAGCAGGCCTCCTGCAGACTGAATAAATACTATTCCTGACCTACAAGTATGGTTATTTTTCAAATACATATGTGATGTTGGGAGAAATAAAATAACTCATTTAAAAGTTCTGACTTTGATCAGTTGGTTTTTATCATCATGTCATTTCTCTGTCAAGGATCTGTGAAATTTTTTGACAGATTTGATTTGACAAAATTTGACAAATCAAATTTTGATTTGAAAGGGGTCTTTGTGGTTAGAAACTAGTGACCCCTCTGGTCTCTCAGGTACTTTCTGGTCCTCCCCTTCTAGGATTCCTTAGACTCAGTTTTCAGCTCTGGCGGGGACCAATTTTTTCCTCAGAGCTCCCCATTTACAGTCCCTGTCTTGTTGGCAGTATAGCACACATAAGAAGCTCGCCTCCACACGAGGGAGAACCTAGGCTCTGGGTTAGGTTTCTGGGACATAGCAAGGTCTTCAGGGAGAGCAGACAGTTATGGTCATTTGCTCTTGCGATGCATGGGAAAGCAAAATACAACTCCCTGAAACATTCATCAGAACACCATCTCCATCTCTGCCTCCAGTCCAAAATGTCCAGCCCTCCTTGAAAAATCCCAAATCCTCCTTCTCTTAAAAAAAATTGGGAAAATTCATAACAAAGCGACTTTCAGAGTGTGATATTTCAGTTACAAAAATGGAAAGAAGTTACAGGGCATAGTGAGCAAAGTGAAAGCCTGGAAAGGCTAGTTTGAACCCTTCTTTGACTCATCCTGGCTTTGTGACACTGCCTAAGTCCTTGCCCCTCTAAATGTCCCAGGCAACTCTCTGGGATTCAGTTGCAGGGTAATTAGAGAGCTGCACCTTTTCTTGTTCTTCTTTCCAGTGAAATCACCTGGCCAATCACTGCCCTTAAAAATCAGGGAGCTACAGAGTTATAAGCAGCTAGGTGTTGTCGGGTCGCTGTTGAGTCAAGGAGACAGGAGTTCAAATCCTGCCCATTCCCCCATGCCTAAAATCTTCTCCAGCCTTATCTCTGTCTCCCATCTTCCTTCAAGGCTCAGCTAAAATCTCCTGTGAGAAGACTTTCCTGCTCCCCTTAATGCCGGGCCCTTTCCCTTAGTTGGTTAGTCCCTATTTATCCGGAATATATTTTCTTTGAACATAGTTGTCTGCATGATGCTTCCCCCACTAGAGAGTGAGTTTCTAGAGGGCAGAGAACGATTCTTTTAAACCTTTCTTTGCATCCCCAGAATTAGTACTATGCCTGACACTTAGTAGGCATTTAATGTTTACTGACTGACAAATATTTACTAGCTGTGTGACCCCGGGCAAGTCACTTCACCCTGTTTGCTTCAATTTCCTTGTCTGTAAAATGGTAAAAATAACACCACCTACCTCATAGGGTTGTTGAGGATCAAATGAATTGACATATGTGAAGTGTGTAAACGGTAGCTATTATTATCATGTTACTATAATGGAAATGTTTTACATGATAGCACTTGTATAACCTATATCGGATTGCTTACCTTCTAGAGGGAGAGAGGGATAGAATTTGGAATTTAGAACAAACAAAAAACCCAAATGTTAAAAATATTTTAACATGTAAGTGGTGAAAAATAAAATATTTTAAAACCAAAGTAAGGCTCAGGGAGAGGAGAAAGGAGAAAATAATATCTGGAATTGACTGTTACATAAAATAAAACATATTAATGCAAAAAATATATATTATTATAATGTGAAGAGAGAAGTTCTCATAATCCCTTAGAGCTTTGATTAGAAAAGTAAATTTACCAATTAATCACACTGCCTACTATGTACAAGAGGGATGGACCAGACATACAATGGGGGAAGGACTAGCGTTACTTTGCTAGAATTCCATAGATCTGTGCTTTCCAAGAGATGCAACTAGTCAGTACTCAGATATACACATATGCAGAGGATCTGTGGTTTTGTTAGTGGAGGGGTCCTTCTAGAATGAGAACTCCCTTTACAGAGGCAGGTTGAAACCCATTTGTGATTCACTGGGTCCTGGATTTAGAGCTCAGAGATCATCTGCTCCAATCCCCTCATTTCACACGACGAGGTAATGAGTCTTAGAATGGTTAAATGACTTTTTCAAGATCATTCAAGTAAAAAATGATAAAGGCAGAATTTAAATCCAAAATCCAGTGATTGCACATTGAGCATTCCTTCCACTGCATCATGATGCCTCCAGATCACAAGACTGTTCTAGATCTACAAATTTCTAGTGTGCAAAATTTCCTAGAAAACCACATCATCTACATGCCTGGTTCCCCCTACCTCACCCCTTCCCTCTCAGATTACCCTCTGTTTACACTCTGTGTATGCTGTATATACACGATGATTTTCTTGTCTCTTGCGCTGCATTTCAAGCAATCTGAAAGCAAGGACTGCTTTTGTCTTTCCCTGTATCCCCGCAGGACAGATATAGTGCTTGCCATAAAATAAATTATTCCTAAATGTTGTTGATTGACTATCAGAAATGAATATGATATGAAACCAAAACCATTAGCAAAACTTTAAGAGAAACTCACTGATTTATTTATTCACTCATTTATTTTAAAATTATATCGAAATCTTGTGTTTTTATAACACTTTCACATCTTTATCCTTTTCCCTTCTACCTAGCAAACCCTCTCTTGTAACAAAGGATGAAAAGAAACAGAAAAAGAAAAATCTGTTCATGAAAATTATTCAACAGATCAAGAATACCTTCAAGCTCCCACCCCCAATAGTTTCCACGTTTGAAAAGAAGGTCTGTTTTCTCAGCCTTTCTCTGGGTCCCATTCTCAGTCATTATACTTAACACACATGCCAGTTTATTTAAGACAATCTAGAGGCCAACATTTGTAAAAAATGATTTCCTAGGAGATCATAAGATTGTCTTAGAATTGAAGAAACTGTGGCCCGCAGGGAGGTGAAGTGATTTGCCCCCAGGACACACAGCTTGTAAGTAGAGGGTCTGGGACTTCAAACCCCACAGACCTGGCTTTTTCTGCCATTCTGGGGCTCTATTTGAGATATGTATGGTGCCTTTTAAAAAGGCATGCTTCTGTCTGCCAGCCTTTAGAAACAGTGATCTAAGAGCCAGACATTTCCTATTAAAGTTTAAAAAACATAGCTTTAAGTCATACATTACATGGAGCACATTCATATCTCATCTGACTGAGGAGGTTTGAAACCTCACAGAGGTCACATTTTCACACAGCCATCATTTTTTACTCCATCTCCAAACACTAAATAAAAATGTATTAATAATATCCTAAACAGTGAGGCCTGGACCATGTCTTAATTACAAAATTGGGAAGTAAGCTTCATTCATTCTCCTGCATTTCCCAGTGCCTAGAACAGTGCCTGGCACATAGAAGGTGTTCGATAAATGCTTGATGGATTAAATCATCATTGTGTACCTCCTTGCATCTAGCACAGGGCTTTGCAAACAGGAGAATATAAGATCCTTGAGGGCAAGAGCTGTTTTTCATTTTCTATTTTGTATTCCCCGTGCCTGGCACAATGCCCAAAATATTATTGTTCAGTTGCGTCTGACTCATCATGACACCAGTTGTGAGGTCTGACACATCATAGGAGCTTAATCAGTGTTCGAGGGATTGCATTGGATAGATGTTTAATTAACGCTTAATTAATTAATTAATTTAATGAATGAACAGATACTTCAGCTATGATGTAGTTATAGGTAAAACAAAACATCTATAGAGACTACTTACATGGAACATATAGCATGCAACAACTCAGGAGCCACATAGAAAGGACCTACTGTGTGCAGAGCCCTATGCCAAATACTACATTTAGATAAGATTGCCCTTATCAAGGATAATATCATCTGGAGTTTGTAAGATGAAAGTCATGCTCATTGATTTATCTTGGTTTCTTTATCCTTTACCATATTTTCATCATAGACACTTTATAAAGTGTTTTAAAGTTTGCAAAGCCCTATCCATACATTATCTCATGGAAGCCTCAAAAAAGAAACCCCAGTGAGTTAGCTGCTATTATCATCATTTTACAGATGAGCAGACTGAAACTCAGAGAACTTTCACCCATGGTCTGACAGCTAGTAAGATGCAGAGGCAGCATTGGAGCCCACATGTTCTTGACTCCAAATCAGGTCCTCTGTCCCCTAGGCCATCGCTGGTTCTATCTTCCTCTGGGCTTAAAGCCACGGTGGCTAGAGGACATCCTCTGGAGCAGAAGCCCCAGGTTCCAATATTAGTTTTGTCACTTGCTACCTGTGTACCTTTAGCTAAATTCCATAGAACCTTTCTTAGTTTGGATTTCTTTTGGTTGATTGCACAGCATTAGTCATCCCTTGTAGCTCTAGATCTAGGCTTCTCATCAGCTTTTTTTTTTGTTTTACAGATGAGTAAACAAGGCCCATAGAAATGAAGGTAACTTGTCCAAGGGTACTTCCCTTGGTAAGGGGCAGAATGGAATTTGAACCCAAGCCTTGTGATTGAAGATACAACATTATCTACTTGGTCAAGCTGCTTCTATGATTAGCAGCTTCAGAATCAACGAATGCATTAATAAACATTTTATTATGTGTCAGGCACTATGCTAAGCTCTGGGAATACAAAAAAAGGGCAAAAGACAGTCCTTATCCTCAAGGAGCTTATAGCCTAATGAACCATTAAACAAGGAAAGCAGGTTGCCCCCTACACTGTGGTATCTTCGTGTTAATGTTGTTCAGTGGTTTCAGTTGTGTCTGATTTCGTGACCCCATTTAGGGTTTTCTTGGCAAAGATACTAGAGTGGTTTGTCATTTCCTTCTCCAGTTCATTTTATAGATAAGGAAACTGAGTCACTTGCTCAGGGTCAAACAGCTAGTAAGAGTGAGGCTGGATTTGAATGGGCTAGGAAAAATCCAATGTGATTATCCAAGTGTCACAACTCTGTTTGCCTCATTCATCCCATTGTGAAGGCTTGGGACTTTAAGAGAGCCTGCATATAGAAGGGGAGAAGGCAAAAAAACCCATCAACAACAAAACAAAAGTGGAGCATCTCAAGGTACTTCATAGGATCATAGCTCTAGAGCTAGAGGGGACTTCAGAAGGCATTCTAGTACAATGTCCCTATTTTACAAAATTGGAAACTGAGGTACAGAATAGTTAACGTGACCTTAGAATCATGGGATCATAGATTTAGAACTGGGAGGGAAGTTAGACACCATCTTGTCCAACTAGTTCATTTTATGGATGGGGAAACTGAGTCGTGGGGTCTTTAAGTGACTAGCCTATGGTCACACAGGTAGTCAGAGTAGGTCTTTGGACTCATGTCCTCTGCCTCCAAATCAGCCTTCTTCTTCTGGGAGCACAATCCTATTCCTAAGGGAAAAAGCCACTGTGCTCTTTGTTTTTTTGCCATAAGCCAGTTTCCATATAGGATAAGGGAGTGACTCTGGGCTTCAGGGCATTAACTCAGGATGAGAGCAGGATAGCTCAGGGGCTCTGTTCAGGGTTTTAAACTTAAACTGTTGTAAAGTTGGCCAATAGCTCACAATGACTTGTGCTCCATGAGGATGTCAAAGCAGCTGGTTCCCTCAGTTAGATACCCAGTTAGAGCCACTTCCTCCCTCCATTCCTCTTGTGAGGGAGGGCTTGGAGAGACTCTGGACACACTCCATCAGTGGGTCCCATATTTACTGTGGAGGATTTGCAATTTATCCAGCTGGTAAAGGGACATTTCCCTCAGGCAACATTTGTACACAGAAATAAAGCTTGCAGTTTATTGTTTGTCTCAGAAACCTAGCAATCTTAGTGTGTCCTACACTCAGCTGTGATGGGTAGCAAAGTCCATGGGTAAAATGTAGCTGCAATTGAGCATGAGTGAGTGCGTGGGTGCATGTGTGTGTGCCTATGTTGGTGCTTCCTAAAAATGGTCCAGTTTAATTTTCTGGAGGGGGGGGGTAGCACCCCCTAGTCCCAGCTGTTTTTTTTTAAAAAGGATTTTCCTGAAAGTACTTATCTTATTTCCTTTTGTTTCCTTTTCTACAATGTTCAGTTGCATTTAACTGTTCATTGCTAGAAGGATGCATTCAAACTTATGGGGCATGACATTTTAGCACTCTGTACTGAGATTCGTCTCAATTTCTTTTCCTCTGAAATGTAGCCTTTCTTCAGAAAGTGAGCCATTTCTCCAGTGGTGCAGGAGATGGTCTGGAATGGTGGAGTAACAGGAACAACTGAGCCTTGGGACATAAAGCACCCCCTTGGGCAAAGGGGATGGAAAACAGGAAGCCCCCATGGGTGAACTTTTCCTTTAACTCTTCATGTTTGCTAAATGCCAAGCTCCACTGGCCAATCATTTCGATTCTGTGGAACCTCAGTTTCCTCATCTGTGAAATGAAAAGATTCAACTAGATGACGTCTCAAGCCTCTCCCAATAAACTGATCATCCATCCCAGAGAATGAATCGTGGAGTTCTGGAAATGGAAGAGAACTTGGCAGATCTCTATTTGAGAAAGAACCCTCAGGACAAAATAGTCAAGGAGTGGTCATCCAGTTGCTGCTGGAATGATATAATGAAAGCATTTATTAAATGCTTACCACATGCAAGCACTATGTTGAGGATACAAAGATGAAAATAAGACTGTTCCTGCCCACAAGGAGCTTATATTCTAATAGGGAGAGATAATATCTATAGGAGAGTGCAGCTGTGGGGTAGATGTCAAGACCTGAAAGTTGTTGGGAGATCAAGACATATGGCAGCAGAAAGGAATAAGGGAATAAAAATGTATTAGACCTCTATGTGCCAGATGCTGTGCTAAGCACTTTACAAGTATTTCTCATTCAGTCCTCAGAATAGCCCTGTGAGATAAGGTGCTATTATTGTCTCAGTTTTCCAGTTGAAGAAACTGAGGCAAAGAAGTTAAATGACTTGCCCAGGTTCACACAGCTAGTAAGTGAACTCAGGTATCTCTGACTCTAAGACCAAGGCTCTATTCATTTGTACCACCCAGCTGCCTAAAAGATCTCTTAATTAGTAAGATGAAAAGCCAAGATTTCAGAGGAAAGGAAATCTATCACGTCTTGAGAAAGTGTTGCACACTGGGTAGTGTGCTAGACTTGGCTTTAGGAAGTGTTCATATCTCATTTCTGACACTTGTTAGCTCGGTGACTTTGAGGGCATCACTTTGCTCCTCAGTTTTTAAAATGGCAGAGTTGGAGGTGGCTTTCGAAGCCGTTTTAGCTTTCATGCTACATTTGTCCCATGACTGTCAGTACCTCCATGGGCACTTCCCCAGCTTTATCCACAGGCATCTTCTCTGAAAACAGGTCACAAGGGTCTCAGGGACACCTCACCATCCTGAGTGGGGTGCCCTAGTGGAAGGCCTGATAACACACCAACAATACACTTCACTACTGCGATTTGACTTCCCTTAGGGGCTCACCCCATTCTTTACCATATTAGATTGGCATCTGGGCTGGGAGAAAATATAAGTGAATTTCACTATTTCTATGACTGACATATAACTATTTTATTCTCTATTGAAGGAGATCTGTGAATCTTAGCGTCTCTCTCTCTCTCTCTCTCTCTCTCTCTCTCTCTCTCTCTCTCTCTTTTCTCCGTCCTTCTCTTTTCCCTCCATACCTCCTTCTTTCTCTCTCTCCCTCCCTCCTCCTCTCTCCCTCCTTTCTCTCCCTCTTCTCTCTCCCTCTTTACCTCTCTCCTTCTCCCTCTTCCCCTTCTCTCCTTCTCCCTCTTCCCCCCCTCTCCTCCTTCTTTACCCCTTCCTTCTCTCTCTTCCTCCACCCTCCATACCTCCTTCTCTCCTCTCTTCTTCCCTCCATATTTCCTTCTCACTCTCCCTCCCACCTTCCTTTTCTCTCTCTTTCCCTTTCTCCCTCCCCTTTCTCTCTCCCTCTTCTTTCCTTCTCCACATTCAGTCACAGATACAGTGAAGCAATAATATATCACTAAGCATGACCCCTTGGCCTTTATGAATTATCTGTTTAGAAAGATGTGAAGCCACCTTTTATAAGCACCATAATAGATACTTAGACATCATGGATCAATAGCAAACAAGCTTGCTGGTTGTAGTTAATGAGTGCCAAAGGGGCACTCTGACAGTGACCCCTGACACCACTGCTGACAAGAAATCTATAGAGCAAAAAATAAGGAAGACGGACAGTTTTTAAAGTTATGAAAATAGATCTGTAGCCAATCGGGGTAATTTTCTCTGGACTGAAACCTTTCAGGGTTCTGGGTGGATGCGAGTTTCTTCAGGTCCCTTCATTTTGACTCCCAAAGGATGAGAGGGCTGCCCACTGGAAACACCAGCAAAGCTGCCTGCCCACATATGATAGAAGTCCATTTGTTGCCATTCTGAGAACCATCTGATATTGTTTTGCTGTCAACGCAGCATTTTTCTCGCTCTGAAATGGGCTGTCATTTATAATTTCAGGCGGGCACAGATTTGTTAAACAGGCACATGGTAATGGGTTTCTATAAGGAGATCCACAGACCCATGGTTCTGGAAAAGAAGGGAGCTGCCGAGGTATTTAAAAACCTAATGGGAATGAAACATTGGGGGTTTCTGGGGAGGATGGTGTCGGCACAGCCTATTACCAGGGGGGAATTTCACAATAAATCCAGTGTGGTGTATCTGTACCTTCTGTCTACTTATGCCTTAGAGGTACTTGTGGGAATGCAAAGGGTGCGGGTCTTTCTGTTTTAGGTAGTAGTACTAATCATAATTGAAGTAATAATAGAAGTGCTCATAATAATATTGACAACAGAACATGAAATGTAAAAGAATGATAGCGGTGTGGTGCCTTGTCCATCCCAGGAGGGTTTCAATCTGAACTCTTTTTAAAAAATGGGAATGAGATAATTAATAATAATAGTAAGACCATTTCTATCTGAATTCCATCAAACAGGATGGGAATGAGATGATGATGATAATAGTGATAATAGTAACTGACATTTATATAGCGTATTAAGGTTTCCAAAGTACTTTCCATACATTATCTGGTTTGAGCCTCACAACAGCCTGGTGATGTGGGTGCTACGAGCATCGTTCAGCCAGTCTACCAGCCAGATACTGGGGAAATAAAAAGAACTATGGAAACAGAAACTATTTATTAATGGAGCTGAAAAAATCTCTAATTTATAAGGGACCTGGATGGCAACAGATCGCAGCATTCATCCTGGCAGAGAAATTAACACATTTCTAGCAAGGATAAAGGGAGAGAGAGGGGAGAGGGAGAGATAAGACAGAAGAAGAGAGAAGAGGAGTGAGGGGAGGGAGAGGAAAAGAGAGGAGAAAGTGAGAAAAGAGAGGAAAGAGAAATACAGAATAGTTAGTAAAACTAGTAAAAATGACTAGTATTTTTAAAGTACTTGAAGGTTTACAAAGCAATTTATATGTTATTTCATTTTATCTTCACAACAACCCTGTGAAAGGGATGCGATTATCCCCACTTTATGATAATTAACGATAATAACAATAGCTGGTATTAATAGAACCCTTTAAGGCTTACAAGATGTTTTATATATCTTTTCTCATTTGATTCTTACCACAGTCCTCTGAAATGGGTGCTGTTATCTCTGTTTGGAGATGAGGATGAGAAAGGTTGTGATTTGACCAGGGTCATTGATTTCTGAGGCAGAATTCAAACTCAAATCTGCCTGGTTCCTGATCCAGCATTCTCTCTCCATTGCTGCCTGTCTGTCTGGAAGGAAAGTGAGAAATGAGACAGACAGAAGAGAGAAACAAAGGAAAAAGGAGAAAATAGAGAACGAGAGAGAAGGAAGGGAGAAACAAGAGAAAGAAAAGAAAGGAAGAAGAAAAGAGAGATCAAAACAGAGACAAGAAAATTGTGTCAAATCCCTAAAACGCCCTCGGAACGATATCCCCAGCGAGGGTATTATGATGTCACACTTCAGTAACGGGGCCTGAAGTCTCAATGGTCTCCCTGCTGTTAAAGCCCATTGCAAACACATTTGTCCTGGCTGTTTCTCCCTTTGTAACCCCGTCTCATCTGTGCAAGATGAATCGCTGCTAGATCCGGGCTGACTTGGAGGGCAGAGCCCAGGTCTTGAGGAGGTAGCCTGCCTCCCGCGGCTCCAACGTTTTAATTAATTTTAACACTAATGCACAAATGAGAGTTAATCAGTCTGTCCCAGGCTGCTTTCCAATTTACCAAGTTTATCCATTAAAACTTTTCTCCCTGAACTTTGATTGAATGTCATGCTTTTTAAGGGGGGGGGCCTTTCAAACTGCCCTGAGGGTATTCAAGTGATGGGCTGGGCAGCAGTTGATGTTTGGTAAAGAAGGAAGACCTGGCAAGCAGGGGGCTTACATACTCGGAGTCAGAAAGCTATCTTAGAGGCCCGGAGTTTGATAAAAACAGATTTAATTCTAAGACATCTAGAAAAAGGAGGTGAAACTTGGGCAAGAGTCAAGGATGTTACTTAAATGAAAATTGTAGGACTGGGCACATAGTAGGTGCTTCATTGCTTGTTGATGGATTGTTTATATAGAGCTTCTGTAAATCCTGACTGTTTTCTCCAGGGCTGAAATATCTGTGGGCTCCAGGTGAGCATTCATTTCTGAAAACACCCCTTAATTACAGGAAAATGAAATCTGTCCCCTAATGCTGGCCAAAACTTACCCCTTTCATGATATAATGCTGCTATCCTTAAAAATGAGTGGAAAGATGGCAGTCAAATTCCTATTATGTGATAGATTCATACTGTGTTTGCTAGTCTAATTATTTTGGAATCAGTGTAATAAAATCTTAGGTACACAGTTTTGCCTATTAATTGCTAGAAACTATCTTCCAAAGATGGCATTTGAGCCGAGCCCTTTATTTCAAAGGAACCAAAGCACAATGCAATCTTTACCTTTTTAATTAGCAGCATTCAATATGATGGAACAACACATCTCATACTGTCAGTTACCAGGGAAGGCAGCAGTCAGACTGACACTCTCTAAGAAACCCATTTAATTACCTTTCAGCAATTTATAATCCAAGGAAGTGAAGGAATGGGGTGGGTCTTTTCATGTTTGCTTGGTCCAGAAAATATTGTGTTTAGAAAAAAAATCCCCATCATTGAAGAGTCAGGATTCTGACATCAGAGATGTGAATGAATGACACAGGAAGAATGTGTGATTTCATCAGCATGGGGGCTCCAGCCACGGAGTCAGCTCACTGCCATCTGGGATTTAATTTTATTCATGGGTGTAGACTTGGAGCTGAGCAGATCTTAAAGGTAAATAAGCCCAAACTCTAGTTTTGGCAGCTCAGTGATGTGGTGGAGATATGAAGACTTGAGTTGAAATCTGTCCACAGACACTTACAAGCTGGCTGACACTGGATGGGGAGAGTATAGAAATAGCACCTACCTCACAGGGTTGTTGTGAAGATCAAATGATACAGTTGAAGAAACCTAGGCTCTGAGAGAGATCAAGTGATTTGCTGAGGGCCACATGACTAGTGAGTGTCCGATTCAAACCTAGGTCCTTCTGTATCAAGTTCCATACCTCTTGAGGAAGGTAGGTAGCCCATTTGATAGAATGCTCAATCTTGAAGTGAAGTTCTAAAACTGCCTCAAACATTTACTAGTTGTGTGACCCTGGGCAAGTCATCAGTTTTCTCCACTGTAAAATGGGGATAATATTAGCTCCCAGAGTTGTTATGAGGATTAAATAAGATAATAGCTACAAAACATTTGGATTATAGTAGGTTCTCAATACATTTTTCCCTTCCTTTCTCTGTCTGCTCTGACACATGGCCACATGTATACTTGGAAGACTCCAGCTGGCAACATTTTGTGTTCTGTAACTTAAGTCTCATTGCCATGCAACTAGGATAGGTTTCTGAATGGTATTTTTTATTTCAGAAAATGAAAAACATTACCCTTCTCCATTTAATATAATTATTTATTGTTTTCATGATTTGCTTTGACCTTTATTATTCAGGATGACATTATTTAATCCCTCTTTAATTGTGTACCTTTTGCACACATTTCCTCTATTAATCACTGCCTTTATTTAGATAGGCAGCATGGTATAATTGATAAAGTGTTGGATTTGAAGTCAAGAAGAACTAAATTAAAATCCTGCCTCAGATATGCATAGCTGAGTGATCTGGTACAATTCAGATTGCAATAGAACCCAACCCCCAAGGATGTTGTGAGGACCAAACTAGATAATATATTTGAAATGCTTTGTGCACCTCAAAATACTATATTGATGGGAAATATTGTTGAATTATAATTTACCAAGGACATATTGATTAGCTTTGCCTTTTTACACTTGTTGATGAATCCTTCATGTCCTAGACCATGTTCCATTTTTGAAGAGGTACTGTGTGTAACTGAAAATATGGATATTCTTTTATACTTCCTTTCAGTTGATGAGAGAAAAAGCCCTCAGATATGGGTTATAGAGGGCAGCTTTTTGCACTCCACTGCCCCCTTCAGGAATTAATATTTATCAGAATGAGAGACCCTTCTCTTTCCTTTCTCTTCAGCTGATGACCTCGTAATTCAGTGCTGACTCCCTAGAGGAAATGTATCTTGCAGTTCTTAATCCAAGTTGTGAGCATGAGGAATCTGATAAAATGCAACTCATAGAAGAGCTAAATCCCTTCTAGGAACCCTCAGAAGCCAGAGGACAAATACTTTGGCCAATGAGTTCTCTATGTTGAGGGTCATTCAGAATACTTTTGCAGCTCTCATTCTCTTAGTTGATGGAGGATGGCATGGATGATATGTTATTTTGAAAAACAAAGAATGAACAAAAGTATTTTAATATGCCCACAATGCAACTAATGCCAGGTTAACAGACACTCATAGGAAACTATTGAATTCTTTCCTATTCTTGTTGGTGGTTACTCTTTCATTCTGGTCTGATGCTCCAGGACACCTTTTGGGATTTTCTTGGCAAAGACACTTGGAGTGGTTTGCCATTTTCTTCTCCAGATCATTTTATAGATGAGAAAACTGAGGCAAACAGGGTTAAGCAACTTGCCCAGAGTCACTCAGCTAGTAAGTGTCTGAGGCTGGGTTTGAACGCAGGTCTTCCTGAGTCCAAGGCTAGCACTCTGTCCAATATACCACTTACCTGCCTTTAGAGCATTTTAATCACTTTGTCAAGGACTTGCTATTTCACTGACATGGGAATGCCTTCCACCCATGTAGATTGCAATCCATCAATGATTTATAAATCATTGCAGAGATGAGGTGACTTGATTATAGTAACACAGATAGTAAGTGTCAAAGCCTGGATAAAAAGCCAGGTCTTCTTGACTTCAAGTCAGATCATCTAGTCCAACTTTCTCCATATCTTTTACTGATAAGGAAACTGAGGCACAGAGAAATTAAGTGATTTGTCCAAGGGTGCTCAACTGGAAGATGCTTTAGGAATCAATTTCCCCATTTATGGATGAGAAAACTGAGCCACAGAGAAGACAAGTAATTCCCCTTAAGGTCACACAGCAAGTAATAAGCAGAATGCTTATTATGCTTATAATAGGCCCTTCAAGAATCCAGGAAACTTCCAGGGATGTCTACTTCCCTTATTTCTGGCAGAAATTCCTGACGGAAAGGAAGTTTACCCAAATTATTAAAGATTTTCAGAAAAAGAGAGAGAGTTCAAGGGTTTCTTAGCAATGCAGCTTCTTTAAATTATAGTTTTAATTAGGGTTTAAGGCCAAGGGTCTCTTTAATTGATCTCAATCATTTTTATTTAGGATAATGGAACCCCAGTTGGATGTCCAGTCCCCAACTTGTACAGAGGCTATGACACAGCAGGAAGAGGGCTTCATTTGGGGTCAGAGGACCTGGGTTTGAATCCTGTCTTGAATACTTACTATTTGGGTGAACTTGGGAAAGTCACTTCACCTCATTGGGACTCAGTTTCCTCACTGGCAGAATCAGGGGGTGATGTCCCTGACCTCTGAGGCCCCTTCAGTTCTCAGATTCTAGGAAATCTGGTTACCACCCTCTAGGGAGGATGCATTAGAAGACAGAAAGTATTGACATAGAAAGACACAGAGGATAGGTGGGAGAACAGGATGAACACTGGGAAATTCAGCTAATTAATTAGTCAGTTACTTAATAATTAATATCATGTGAAAGAATAGCAGTACTTTTCCTAGGTACTTGCAAGGAACTGGGAGTATCATCCACAACTGTGATGATGGATGAGAATAAGCAGGCTCGTTTTTCATGTTTAACTCCCAAAGTACCGGGAATCCCAGATCTGGCTTGAGGAGGAGAATCCCAAGTCACTTCTGTCCCTGAATGTGAAAGATGGGGTCTTCTGAGGCACTATTCACAATCTGTCTTGAGAACCTCAGTGGAGTCCTCCCTCCCACCCCACCTCACAAGCCTATAAGTAAAACCTAAAAAAAACCCAAACCCAAAACAAAACCTTCCCAAGCTAAAACTCCATAATTCTAAAAGGGATTGTAGCCAGAGAAGTAAACTAACTTGTCTAAGGTCATGTAGGTGCTAAATAAGATTTGGCTCCAGTTCCTCCAACTCAAAATGGTAATTAAAGCTCACATTTGTGTAAAAGCCTTAAGGTTTGCAAAGTACTTTACAATTATTAATTTATTTGATCCTCACAACAACACTGGAAAGTAAGGGCTGTTATTATCTTTATTTTTCATGTGAGGAAACTGAGTCAAACAGAGGTTAAGTGACTTGCCCAGGGTCACACAGCCAGTAAGTGTCTTAGGTGGGATATAAATGTAGGTCTTCCTAACTGCTGGTCTGGCCCTTTATCCACTGTGCCACCTAGCTGTTCATAGAAATGTTAAGGCTCATAGAGGTTGTGAATGGTCCAAGGTCATACTGTTAGGAGGTGGTGAAATTGGAACTTGAACCTGGGTTTTCTGATTTTAAGCACAGTGTTCTTTCTACCATACCAAGGAGATGGAGGCAAGGGAAAGAGAGAAAACATCTTACACATGTCTCAGGTTGCATAGGGTAGCTGGCATGACATTAGAATAATATCCTGAGAAATCAATAATTCATAAGAGATAATATTCCAGGAAGAGAGAAAACCATAAAGTCATGGCTTCTATATAGAAATGCATAGAATGTGAGTAATACAGTGATGCTATGGAAGGGTTATAGGATTTGGAGTCAGAAGACATATGTGACTTTGGGTAAGTCCTGTGACTACTCTGACCCTCAGTTTCCTGTTCTGTAAAATAAAGGGGTTAGCCTCTAAAGTCCCAATTCTCAAGCCATGATCCTTACCTCAACTCAAGGAAATATGTTCATCCTCATAGATATTGCTGAGACTTGGTGGGATGCTATTCAACTGGAATGTGTCTATCAAAAGGAATATGTTCTTGGCGTAAAAAAAAAGAAGAGATCAATCAATCCACAAATGCTAATCACGTGCTTACTATGTATCAAACACTGTGCTAGGTAAAGGGAGCACCAAGACTCAGAAGGAAACAATCCTTACTCTGACATTCTAATGATGGAAGAGGTCATGAAACATCTCTTGTGTAGCAAAAAAAAAAAAAAATACAGTCTTGTGGAGATCAGGAAGTGGTAGAAGGAAGACAAGGGAGGAATGTTGTGGAGAACATTTCAGATGAGAATCAATAGAAGGAGAACCAGAAATGAAATTGTGATGGTACATATACCACTGAACAACCAATCAGAAGGAGGAAATGGATGATGGGTTCTGAAAACTGATCACAAAGTTGGCATGTCGACATGATAGAGTGTTGATGGAGGTCTTCAACTGACCAGTTTCCCTGCCAGTGCTTAAAACTGAGGAACTGATAGATTATTGATATACATTGGGGACATTTTTATTCTTTAAATGAGAGAAGAAATGATGATAGATACAGTTTTTCTGTACAACATGATCCTGACTGATAAAGAAAAACTTTGCTTAAGTAAAAATGTAAGACCCCTATGGAAGAAAGGGAATTTTATCTTAAAGGTCATCACAGAGAAGAAGGGGAAAGCTAAGGCCTGAGCCATGATCTGACATGCACGCTAGACTTTGCTAGTGGTTTCAAAGAGTTTAGAGGAAAAGGTCTATTGGTCTAAGATGTTACAGAAAAAGTCAATGAAAGAGGAATGGGATGATACAAAGAGCAAGATTCTGGAAAGAAGGTGATTCCTAAGAAGACTAATGGGAGCTCCATCAAAAGGCAAATGTAGGCACATGGTCAACTCTTTGACAAACTCATATTTGAGAAGGAAATGCATGAAAGGAGGATAGAAAACTGACGATGGATACAGAGAAGGGTGGCATAGTCCTAAAAAGAGTAATGTCAGAGGGGCAGCTAGGTGGTGCAGTAGATAGAATACTGGCCCTGGAGTCAGGGGGACCTGAGTTCAAATCTGGACTCAGACACTTGACTCTTACTAGCTGAGTGACCCTGTTCAGCAAGTTGCTGAACCCTGATTGCCTCACAAATCCACCCCCAAAATGAATAACGTCAGAAACAGGAAATTCAAGAATGAGCTGAAGCTAACCATGAATGACAGGGGTGGTAAAAAGGACCTTTTTTAGTGGTCTTTAGAGTGTGTTCGTCCTTCATTGCTGAAGACCATGCCATCAGAGAAATGATGACATGACTTGCACTTGACTTTGTTTTGAGTGAGGGATGGCTGTACAGGTCACCAGCCTCACTTCTCCTCCAGAGCCATCTGGATCTAGTGACCAGATATTCATCAGGATGACTGGAGATGACCCAGGATGAGGTAATTGGGGTTAAGTGATTCGCCCAAGCTAGTGAGTGTCAAGTGTCTGAGGTGAGATTTGAACTCAGGTCCTCCTGACTCCTGCACTGGTACAGTATCCACTGCACCACCTAGCTGCCCCAGTGCTTAGAGTAAGAGAAAGGCAAAGATCATGACTTGGGATGAATGGGGTGGCAATAATGGATAACTGAGAGAAAACAGAACTATTTAACTCTTAATTTGCTTCTGTTTTCTCTACCAAGAGAACTAGCTCAGCCTTGGAAGGAAAGAGCCAAGATGGCTAACCAGAATTCAAAATCAAAGATAAGTGAGAAGATTGAAAGAGAGTACCATGCTGCTCCTAAGGAACTGAAGAAGCCGGATCTCGCTGGATGCACACCAGGGTAATGAAAAGAACCTCTCAGTGAACTCTGAAAAATCTTGGAGAAAAAAGGAAACTTTTAAAAAACTTGGGTTGTTCAGTCATTTTTAGTCATGTGCAACTCTTTGTAACCCTATTTGGGGTTTTCTTAGCAAAGAGACTGCAGTGTTGAATGCAGATGGAAGGATACTATTTTTCACTTTATTTTTTGTGTTTTTTTGGTCTGTCTTTTCTTTCATAACATGACTAATATGGGAATCTGCTTTGTATGATTGCTTCTGTATAACCTATATCAAAGTGTGTTATCTTAGGGAAGGGGGAAGGTAAGGAGGAAGAGAACTTGGAACTCAAAATTTAAAAATAATGAATTTTAAAAGTTGTTTTTACATGCAATTGGGAAAAATAAAATATTATTTAAAAAAAAACAGGGATACTCAAGTGCATTGCCATTTTCTTCTCCAGCTCATTTTACAGATGAGGAAACTGAGGCAGACTTGCTATATAGCTAAAAATGAGGTCAGATTTGAACTCAGGAAGATGAGTCTTCCTGGCTCCTATCACTATATACACTACACCACTTAGATACCCATTATTTTAAAATTGAACAAGGGTAAATATTAACCTGATATTCTAAAAAAGGGTAAAATTATTTTTCCAGGCTCTAGGCCCATAAGCTTAATTTCATTTCCTGACAAAAATTTAGAATATACGTTTAAAGGCATTGTTTGTAAATGCTTAGCTAGGGAAGAAGTAATCACGAAGAAAAATATAGGTTCATTAAGAGCAAATCATGCCAAATTAACCTCATTTTCTTTTCTCTGAGAATAGAGTAGGGGCAGAGGGCAGAATGACTAGATCAGTAGAAAGGGAGAGTGCTATAGAGAAAGGAGTAGCTGGGTATTTGCTGAATCTCTCATGTTCTTCCTACGAACCTTTGGGAGAATTGTGGACTTAATGATTGCATAAGTAAGTGAATTAGAAGTGGTTGAGTGACTGGACCTAAGAGCATTGATTCAATGATTTATATCAATCTAAGTGGAGTATGCCCTATGACTGGCCCTTTTCTGTTCAACTATGTATATATTATGTATATATGTATACATATATTTTATCAGATACTTGAATGAAGACATAGATGGAATGCTTACTTTATTTGTGGAATGCATAAATCTGAGAGAAAAAAGAGACACAGAGAGATACAGACAGAGACAGAAAGAGACAGAGAGGGCTAAGATGTTGAATGACAATAGAGATGCCCAAAGATCTCAGTACGACTGGATATTAATAGGGCACTAATATAATAATAAACAATAGGATGCTATAAAATGGAATATGGGTAAATGTCGAGTCTTGTAGAAAGCTTTGCATGAGATCCAGTTAATCCAAGAATGCTTACAAAGAAATGACAGCAATTAGCAAACAGAAAAGATTTCCCCACTCTTTTTAGAATGATCAAAAACTCTCCTTCCTCATCTCTGCCTCCTGGCTTCCTTCAAGTTCCTGAATTTTAATAGCTTACCTTTACAGGAAGCCTCTTCTGATTCCCTTTAATACTGATGCTTTCCCTCTGGAGATTATCTCCAATTTTTACTGCATATATCTTATTTGTACATAGTAGCTTGCATTTTGTCTTCCCCATTAGACTGTGAATTCCTTAAAACTAGGAGCTATTTTTTACCTTCCTTTGTAACTCTGGGACTGGGCACAGCACCTGGCACAAATAAGTGTGTATTGACTGACTGATAAGTGGAGGTAACCTGGTATAATGGAAGCCAAACTGAACTTGAAGTCATATGATCTGAGTTAAAATTCTGGCTCTCCTAGTTACTACATATCTGACTCTCTGTGAGCTCCCTTAGCTCTAAGGGACTAATTTTCCTCAGCTGTAGAATGAGAGGTGACTTGGTAACCTCAGGGGTCCCCAGCTCCAGATCTATGATCATAGGACCTCATTTTTTATGACAGAGGATTTGATGAACTTGACTCTTCACATCCCAGTACAGATTATGAGAAATTGGAAATGACATCAATGAAGATAGAATCAAGAAAAGTAGCGGGACTGAATAAAAACTCACAGAAGAAATGTGTACTGGCGATGAAATGATTCCAAGCTATCAAAGAAGTGAAATGGGCTGCCTTTGGAAAGAGTGGATTACCCTTCATATCCAGCAAAGGTGGATCACCACTCATCAGCTATGCCGTATTGGGAATTCTTGTTTGGCTCTGAGTTTGACTAGGTGGCCACCAAGATCTCCTCCCACTCCAGGATTCCTGGATGCTATGAAAACATGGAGGTATTGATTTCCAATATAGCTGGGGCAGCGGGTGAAGGTCTGGACCTGGGGTGAGGAAGATTTGAGTTAAAATGTGTTCTCAGTTATTTACTTTCTCTGTAACCCAGGGTAAGTCATTTAAATTTATTTTTGCCTCAGTTTTCTCATCTGTAAAATGGGAAAAAAATATCACCCATCTCCCTGAATTGCTGTATCAAATGAGATCAAATTTGCAAGGTGCTTTGTAAGCCTTAAAACACAGTATGGATGCTGGCTATTATTATTTCAGAGAGAAGATAATAAAAAATGAGAAAAAAGTTATGGATCAATCAGAGAAGTATTTATTAAGCATTTACCATATACCAGGCATGGTAATAAGCAGAGACAACACTGGATGTCCTTGCAGGCAAAGAGCTTACAATCTGGGTGAGGGAGACATTTACACATACAGGAAAATACAAAATACCTACAAAATAGCTGAGGGATATAGTAAGTAGAGTGTTTGGCCTCAAGTCAGGAAGACTTATCTTTCTAAGTTCAAATCTGGCCCCACTTACTAGCTGTGTGACCCTGAGCAAGTCACTTGACCCTATTTGCCTCAGTTTCCTCATCTATGAAATGAACTGAAGAAGGAGATGGCAAACCACTCCAAGCATCTTTGCCAAGAACACCCCAAATGGGGACAAAAAGAGTTAGATACAACTGAAATGACTGAACAACAGCAAACATCTGGGAGGGGATTATATAGAAGGTGGTGTTTGAGCTGAGCCTTGAATAAAATTAAGGATTACTCTCAAAAGGGTATCAGTAGTCTTTTGAATCAAGCATCATCAAGCATTTATTAAGTACTTGCTATGTGCCAGGCACCATGTTAAGTACTGAGGATGGAAAGAAAAGTTAAAATAGTCCCTGCCCTTAGGTAGCTTCCACTCTAATTGAGGGGCCAGTATGTATGTAAATGGATAAGTACAAGATAGGCAGAAGAAGGGAGAACTGGCAAAGCCTCCTGCAGGTGGTGATTGGGCTGAGCCTTGAAGGGAACCAGAGATCTAAGAGAGGGGAATAAGGAAGGAGAGCACTCCCAGCATGGGATGCGGCTAGGGCAACTAACAGAGCTGCAAGTTGGAGAGTCCAGCATAGCTGCACTGCAATGTGTGTGAAGGGTGTGTACTGTGTGTGTGTATGTGTATGTATGTGTCTGTGAGTGTGTATGTGTGTGTCTGTGTGTGTCTGCGTGTGTCTGTGTGTATACTGTGTGTGTGTCTCTGTGTGAGTGTGTGTGTGTCTGTGTGTGTGTATGTGTGTGTCTCTGTGTGTGTGCTCTGTGTGTGTGAGTGTGTGTATGTGTGTGCCCGTGTGTGTACTCTGTGTGTGTATGTGTGTGTGTCCGTGTGTGTGTGAGTGTGTGTGTATGTGTGTGTCTGTGTGTGTGTATGTGTGTGTCTGTGTGTGTCTCTGTGTGTGTATGTGTGTGTGTCCGTGTGTGTGTGAGTGTGTGTGTATGTGTATGTGTGTGTATGTGAGTGTGTGTATGTGTGTATGCGTGTGTGTACTGTGTGTGTATATGTGTGTATGTCTGTGTGAGTGTGTGTATGTGTGTGTACTCTGTGTGTGTGAGTGTGTATGTATGTGTGTATGTGTGTGTGTCTGTGTGTGTCTCTGTGTGTGTGCTCTGTGTGTGTGAGTGTGTGTATGTGTGTGCCCGTGTGTGTACTCTGTGTGTGTATGTGTGTGTGTCCGTGTGTGTGTGTATGTGTGTGTCTGTGTGTGTCTCTGTGTGTGTGCTCTGTGTGTGTGCGTGTGTCCATGTGTGTGTGAGTGTGTGTGTATGTGTGTGTATGTGTGTATGCATGTGTGTACTGTGTGTGTATGTGTGTGTGTCTGTGTGAGTGTGTGTATGTGTGTGTATGTGTGTGTCTGTGTGTGTGCTCTGTGTGTGTGTGTGTCCGTGTGTGTGTGAGTGTGTGTGTATGTGTGTGTGAGTGTGTGTCCGTGTGTGTGTATGTGTGTGAGTGTGTGTGTATGTGTGTGTATGTGTGTGTGTATGTGTGTGTATGTGAGTGTGTGTATGTGTGTATGCGTGTGTGTACTGTGTGTGTGTGTGTGTGTACTCTGTGTGTGTACTCTGTGTGTGTATGTGTGTGTGTCCGTGTGTGTGTGAGTGTGTGTGTATGTGTATGTGTGTGTATGTGAGTGTGTGTATGTGTGTATGCGTGTGTGTACTGTGTGTGTATGTGTGTGTGTGTCTGTGTGAGTGTGTGTATGTGTGTGTACTCTGTGTGTGTCTGCGTGTGTCTGTGTGTATACTGTGTCTCTGTGTGTGTGCTCTGTGTGTGTGTATCTCTGTGTGTGTACTCTGTGTGTGTATGTGTGTGTGTCCGTGTGTGTGTGAGTGTGTGTGTATGTGTGTGTATGTGAGTGTGTGTATGTGTGTGTCCTCTGTGTGTATGTGTGTGTGTCCGTGTGTGTGTGAGTGTGTGTGTATGTGTATGTGTGTGTATGTGAGTGTGTGTATGCGTGTGTGTACTGTGTGTGTATGTGTGTGTGTGTCCGTGTGTGTGTGAGTGTGTGTGTGTGTATGTGTGTGTCTCTGTGTGTGCTCTTTGTGTGTGTGTGTGTGTGTATGTGTGTGTCTCTGTGTGTGTGCTCTGTGTGTGTACTCTGTGTGTGTATGTGTGTGTGTCCGTGTGTGTGTGAGTGTGTGTGTATGTGTGTGTATGTGTGTGTACTGTGTGTGTGTATGTGTATGTATGTGTCTGTGAGTGTGTGAGTATGTGTGTGTCTGTGTGTGTGTCTGCGTGTGTCTGTGTGTATACTGTGTGTGTGTCTCTGTATGAGTGTGTGTGTGTCTGTGTGTGTGTCTGTGTGTGTATGTGTGTGTGAGTGTGTGTGTATGTATGTGTGTATGTGTGTATGTATGTGTGTGTCTGTGTGTGTACTGTGTGTGTGAGTGTATATATGAGTGTGTGTGTGTGAATGTGTGTGTGTGTGTGTGTGTACTGTGTGTGTGTGAGTGTGTGTGTGTGTGTATCGCAGGATAGATGACAAGGAAGAGGCCTGCTCAGGGATCTTCAAGGTGCCCCTGCAGATGGTGGTAAGGCCTAGGTGTCCGGAGGGCACAGTGGCAGAGTAGGATAATTGGGCTCTTAGGGCCCAGGGGCAAGAAAGAGCATAAGGCCTAGTGTTCTTTCCTTGTACAGGAAGGACTTCAAGTGGTGCCTCTTTACTCATGGTATGAGCAGCCAGGTCCTCCTCATGGCCCAGGGCCTAGAGTGGTGTGGACAGACATTGGTGAAGGAAGATCCTGGTGGAGCCTACGTATGTTTTCTTCCCTACACTCCCATAGCCACCAATCCCAGTCCAAGCCCACATTGCCGGGACCGTCCCAGAGGACTTCTCATTTTTCTCCTTGCTTAGAACTCTAGGAGGACCAGGCACGTTGTGTCAATTGGCCCCCAAATTAAAATCATGCAAAGCATTTTCATAATTTTGCAATATTATGCTAGAATTTCTCCCATCTGTACAAATATACTTTAATACAAAACATTATGAGCAGATGTTAAAGTTTTACTTTGAAATAAATATGTCCATCCTACTATCTCTAGCTTGTGTAAATGTCACTGGTCTTAAATTCTGGCACTTAAAGGCTCATTGATTGATTATTCACTTCATCAGCGCAGACTGAACCCATACATATGCTCCCATTCTGTGCTATTCTTATCCATGAGCTTCTACCCAATATGTTGAAAGTATTTTTGTATACATTAAGGACCTACTCTATACCAGGCACTGTGCTAAGTGCTAGAGATACAAAGAAAAGCAAAAGATAGTCCCTGACTTTGAGGAGTCTACTGGGGGAGACAGTGTAGAAACAGCTATGTACAAACAAGATATATCAAGATCCATCCATCCATCCATCCATCCATTCATCCATCCATCCATCCATCCATCTATATCTATCTATCTATCTATCTATCTATCTATCTATCTATCTATCTATCTATCTATCTATCTATCTATCATCTGTCAATCTGTCTGTCTATCTGTCTGTCTGTCTGTCTATGTAAACATCTATATCTATATCTCTCTCTATCTCTATCCATCTCTGTCACTGTCTTTGTCTCTGTCTCTGTCTCTGTCTCTCTCTCTCTCTACACACACACACACACACACACACACACACACACACACGATGAATTGGCAGTAATCTCGGAGAGAAGGCACTTAGATTAAAGAGGAATGGAAGAGGCTTCTTGCAGAAGGTGGGAATTAAGCTGAGACTTGAGTCTGAAGCTGAGAATATGAACCTGGATCCTCTGGCTAGATTCTAGAATTTTTCACTGTTGGTGGATTTCCACTGATAGAATATGATTCCTTTGTGGGTAGGTTCTGTTCTGTTTTTGTCTTTATATTCACAGAACCTAGTAATACCTTGCACACGCTAGGTGCTTAATAAATGCTTAGTGATTGGCTGATTGATGAATGAATTTACAGGTGGTCCAAAGGGCCCTGGAGAACTATGTGATAGATCTAAGTATAATGAAGTGTATTACCGATTATAATTCAAGTATGAGAAATGGTGTAAAGATTATCATTAAGGTCCCATAGGACCAAAAAAGGGGTGCTCCATGAAATGCAGTGTGTACTGGGGTGAAAGTAACCTTAGTCTTAGAGTCAACCATGACCTAGGCTCAAATCACGCTTCTTTCACTAGCTACTTATGTAACACTGGCCCTCTCTGGCTCTCAGTTTCCCTATCTGTAAAATCAGGGGGTGGCCTCCATGGCCTCCAAAGGTCCTATGAGCTCTAAAGCTGTGGTCCTATGATCATGGGCAAGGCTGCAAAATTTCTGAATCTTATTTTCTTATTTGGATAATGGGTGTAATAATAACTACATAATACCTGAATATAGTGAGGTACAAATGAAACCAGATGTGAAAAGCACTTTGTAAGCTTGATAGTGATCTAAGGATCAGTTAATGTTTTGCAGAAGGAGAAAACAGATGGTCAGACTGAGTGCTGCCCTGGTCTCCATGGTACTAAAAGACCAGAATAGGACCTTTAGCATATTAAGTAGGTTCTCTACAGAAGGACATTGAGATGAGCTTGAGTATGAATGGGGTGCGATCTGCAATAGTGGAAGGGCTACCTATATTGTTGAGGTCATGGATCCATTGAAAAATCCAAATACAACAAGGATACCATTCATACCATTTGTTCTGTTTTGTATTAAACTGTATCACCATATGCTTTATGTTAGATAATGTCATCCCCCTATTCAATAAACTCCAGTGGCTCCCTATTACCTCCAGAATCAAATATGAAATTTTTGGTTTTATTTTGAAAACCCTTCATAACCTTGCCTCTTCAGTCCTTTCCAGTATTCTAACACTTTACTCCCCTCCACCTACTCTGAAATTCAGCGACATGGGCCTCCTTGCTTTTCCTTGAATCCAGAACTTCATCTCGTGAGTGGAAATGTTTTCTCTGACTAAGCCCATACCTGGAACACTATCCTCCAATTTATCTCATTTATATCTTACTTGTACGTAGCTGTTAGAATGTTGTCTTCCCCACTAGACTGTGATTTCCTTGAGAACAAGGACTGTCCTGTACTTAGCACAGGACCTGACACATATAAATCCTAGCTGATTGTCATAGTTTTAGGGGCTGAAAAACTAGGTAATAGTCTCCCTTCCTCTCTTCTGGCTTTATTCTTTAACCATAGTTAGAAATCACTATTTTGTTTTTCATCTATTTACTATGACATCATAGGTGGAGAGCTATCTTTTCCCTCCACAAACAATAAATAAACAGGAAAGGGAGAAAAATCTCTTTCATGCCAAGCCTCCAACAGTAAGATTTGTCTTTGTCTTTTCACCTGACTTTCATGGATCTCCTTCATTATTTCGTCTTAGGATTGTCCAGAATAATCTTTCTCCAGGTCTAGCAACTCATTCTTGATGCTTAAAGGGATGCCATGAAAGTTCCTTTCAGATATTTGAAGGGTTGTCATATTGAAGAAGGAGCAGTCTTGTCTTACAGAGCCCCAGAAGGCAGATAGATCCAAGACCATTTGATGGAAATCTGACATTTCAGGTCAGCATGAGAAGGGACCTTGCAGCACTGATGATCACCCAATGGAGACCATTGCTTGGAATGTCATGAGATTTCCAGGTCTGGGTGTGCTGGAGCCCAAGTTGTATGCCTGTACCATCAGGAATGCTGTAAAAAAGATTCCTTTATGGGTGAGAGATTCTGGAGGGCATCTGAGGTCTCTTCTGTCTCCAAGGAATTGGGATTCCACTCATTTATTAAGAGATCAAACCTTTTTCAAGAGAGGGAGGTTTTCATTTTCATGGCTCTTTGGCTCTAACTAGACCTTCAGGGTTGTCTTTCCCACATTATGTTTTTCTGTGTCATTTCACTTAGTGTGATTTCATCACTAAATTTCAGTCTCTTAAGATTGTAGAACTGTGAATTTGCAACTGGAAGGGGCATTTGATGTCATTGAATCCAACCAACTCATTTTGCAGTTGAAGAAATTGAGGCCCTGAGATGGAGAAATGACTCACCCAGGGTCATACAGACAAAATGTCTCATCTGGGACCGAATCTAGTTTTTCTTGACTTAGCTTTAGACTACTATTTACATATACCTCATTATTAGGCCCTATGTGCTTAAGAAGAAGCCACTCCCCAATACACCAATGTGTCTGTGTACACACACAAACACCCACATACACACACATGCAGACTGCTTTACTAATATTATCTCATTTGATCAGCAGAGCACTCTCAGGAATGTTTAATTTAATATATCATTTATTTGGCTGAAAGATCGTGAACTGTTTGGGCTGATGAGCCCTCTGGCTGTGGGTGTGTTGGGGCCCTCAACATTGTCTGACTCAGATTGTGGGAGCACAACCCTTCCTTCCATATTTCACCCAGTTCCTTGATGCTTCATGGGTAGGATCAAGGTAGGTCAAAGTTTCTTGGCTTCCGTTAATTGTCCAAGAGTATAGTAGGAGGAGTGGATTAATACTGGGGCTGAGTCTGAAACAATCAGAAAAAAAGTTGATCCAAATGTCTAGGGATCTTCTCTGGGTCTCATCCATGCCCCCATTAACCTCTGAGTAGAGAAGGACTCTGGGGTGGTTAATGAGAAGGGAAACTGCTAATCCTTTGCTATCACCTGACTTTCCCCAAACCAGCCCCCTCTGGGGCTAGCGCAAACCCAAATGGTCTTGGGTTTCCCTTGAGAAACGTGAAATCCTGGTGTGTTAGATTAATTTAACAATATATTTAAGTTAGGGAACCCAAGGCCCAGAGAAGTTACATGACGTGACCAAGTTCACCTAGATGTGAGATTCAACATAGGTCTTCATGCTTCCAGTTTCAGGAAGTTTCCTTTGCCCTTTGCCATGCTGCACTCCACACCAGGGCATGATAAATCTCTACCCACATTATATCAGTTTCTTCTTGGCCTCCTGGCCTTGACTGCTTTTCTTCTGTGCTGTGCCAGAACACATCAATATTTGTTGTCTCCAGATACTAATGAACCATTTGCTGACCTCTCTTAGGTCATTAACAACAGAGCAAAGGAACTCTAGGCCTCAGGTTTGGCTTCAGTCAAAGGTGCTGAATCCTCAAACCATTCATTATCTCAGTGATGAAAAATGACAATGGGATTATACCACCAGATTATACACTTAATTTAATTAACAAAAATTTAGATCATCACCATTAACCTCCCTTTGCTCCAAATACCACAGGGACGATTAGGGAGAATGGATGGTGCTGAAGATTTTATAGTCCATTCTAGTAAGAATGACTTTGGTTAAAATTAGAGTTTCCCATCCCATCACCCCATGCCATATTTCTTTTACATCGTCTGGGTCATTTGCCCTGGATGGAGCTCAACATTGTCTATAGGGGACAGCACGGGAATTTTCCCTCTCTTCTTACCAGAGAACTCTTAGCACAGTCATTGAGTGGAGAGGAGACACTGCTATTTTTATACTATGCAAACCCATTTCAAGGGTAATGATTCTCTGTCATAGTTTCTCAGAGCCCTGGGAAATGAGGCCCATGTGCAACAAGGCTGATACACTAGAAGACTCCTTCTCCTTCCCTCAGTTCAGTCATTTTTGTCATTTGGTATGGAAACTGCTGTTTGGAAATTAATACACACATGTATGCAAACATGTGGCTGTATGTTTATATATCTCTCTTTTCTATCCCCATAGCTGCTCTCCTCAGACTACAGTACATTCATCTGTACTTTGTATTTAATATCATATGTACATGTTGTCTCCTCTGTTAGAATATACACTTCTTGAGTCTGGGACCATTGTCTTGTTGTCTTTGCCTCTCCAATGCCTTGCACATGGTGAACACTAAACTAATGTGCAATGATTGATCATGCCATTGATTCCACAGCAGCACAAATTAAGAACTTGGAGGGACCTTAGCAGAATCTAGCCAAACCCCAAAGTCTACAGATCCCAAAGAGGCAAAGTGATTTGTCTATTGTCATATAGGCAGTGACCCTGGTCCTCTCATTTCAAACCCAGAGTTCTTTCTATTCCACAAATATTTATTAAGCACCTATGATGCTCTAGACAACAAGGATGCACAGATAGTCCTCACCATAGCATACCCAACAAGTGGTTGTACAGTCTCTGCTTGAAGACCCCTAATGAGAAGGAGCTCACTTGACATTATTATCATTAGATAATCACCAAGTACTAGATTGTACAAGTCAGGCTATAAAACTAGGAGACATCAGCATGGGACTGAATCATTAGGGAAGGACTCTCGACAATCATTGAATTTTAAGTTGGAAAGGAGCCCAGAGGCAAAAGGAATCTCATTCAGCCTTTGCTTGAAGACCTCCAGGAAGGGAGAGCTCATCCCTTCTAGTGGCAGCGCTTTCCACCTTGGACAGCTCTCATGGCTGGAAAATTAGAAGCAGCTAGGGGCCACCGTAGTGCACAGAGAGCCAGATCTGAAGTAGATGACTCATCTTCCTGAGTTCAAATCTAGCCTCAGACACTTCCTAGCTGTGTGACCCTGAGCAAGTCACCTAACCCTCTCTGCCTCAGTTTCCTCATTCTGAAGAAAGAAATGGCAAACCACTCCAGTATCTTTGCCAGGAAAATCTCAAATGGCATCATGGAGAGTCGGATACGACTGAAAAAAATGACAAAAACAAATTTTCCTAGTAACAGTTCTCATTTTGGGCAGTGCTTCCTGACCTCAAGTCTAAATATCCCTCTTTATAATTCTCATTGTTTCTAGCTTTGCCCTCTGAAGCCAAAGAGGACAAATCTAAGTCTTTTTTTTAGGTGATATCCCTCCAAATACTTGAAAATTGCTATCATATTCAGTCTTCTTTTTTCCAGGCTAAATATAATAATAATACCTACCATTTACATAGCATTTTAAGGCTTGCAAAACAAACCTTACAGACAGTCTTTCTAGGTTTTTTTTTTAAATCATTCTACTTGTCATTTCTTATAGCACAATAATATTTCATCACACTCACATGGCACAATTTGTTCAGCCATTCCCCAACTGATGGCTATCCTCTCATTTTCTAATTCTTTGTTACCACAAAAGAGCTGCTATGAATGTTTTTGTAAAAGTAGATCCCTTTACCTTTTTAAAAAATCCCTTTGGAGTACAGACTTGGTAGTGGTATTGTTGGATCAAAGGGTATGCACAGTTTGGTGGCCCTCTGAGTGTAGTTGCAAATTGTTCTCCAGAATGGTTGGATCAGTTCACAACTCTTCCATCAAGTGTCCCAGTTTTCTCACATGTCCTGAAACATTTATCATTTTTCTTTTCTGTCAAGTTAGCCAATCTGATAGTTGGGAGGTGGTACTTTAGAGTTCTTTTAATTTTCATTTCTCCAATCAGCAGTGATTTAGAGCATTTTTTACGACTATAAATAACTTTGATTTCTTTGTCTGAAAACTACCTGTTCAAATCCTTTGACCATTTATCAAATGGGGAATGCAGACCCATCACTCTCATCCACTGCACTGTTCCCTCAGCAGAATTCAAATAGATATGAATGCAGAATCTTGGTTGCCCTCCTCTGGACATTTTTTACGTATCTTAAGCTTTGGTGCCCAAATCTGAGCAAAATACTCCGGATGTCTGACCCATCAAGTGAAGTGTTAAAGAAAGTGTGAATACAAGCAAAAAAGAATGCAAAGAACTGACCAACCATTGAAGAAGAGCCTGAGTCATTCCATCTAATTTCCCTCAGTCTTTCAAATATTGCTGACTGGTGGTGGGTGTGTGTGGAGATTTGAGCTGAATCATGAGAAGCATGAGTGTGACTGGGATAAATGGACAGAAGGGGAATGAACTGGAAATTCTTTTGGAAGGAAGTGCCTGACCTTGGGTAAGGTACTTTACTCTCTGGGTCTAACTTCTTTTTTCTTAGAAAATGAGTGACAAGTTTATAAAATAAAATTAGCTCTGGAATTAGAGCATATGAATCATTTGTGCCCCTGCTTGGTCCCTTACTATCTGTGTGACTTTGAGCAGGGTGCTCGCTCTCTCTGAGCCTCAATGAAGAGATTTGTATAAGAAATAATCAACTTCAGTTATGATGTATTAAGCATTCTATCTGGCACAGCATACTGGGCAACAACTGAGGCACCACTGACAACTCTAAGAAATTTGCTAGTGTGAGAGGACAGAAAGAGAAGCAAAGAGGATGAAAGAAGATAGGGGAAATAGAAGAGGAGATAGGATGGGGGAAAGAATGAAAGAAAAAAGAGAGTACCTTGCCATGAGCAGGGCTTAACAGCACCTGAGGCCCCAGTTACCTACCCTTGGGTCATCTTCTGTCAAGGTCAAGTCTGCAAGGGTGAGTTTTTAGGTATTTTTTACTCCTTCATGGTTAGACAGGGCAGTGTGAAGACAGGCTTAATTGCAGAAGGCAGATGAAATCCTTTCTCTTTGTTAAATATGTATAAATGCAGTTAGAACCAAAAGGGAAATAATTTGTAAAAAAAGTCTTCACAGCAAATTTCTCTGAAAAAGGACTGATATACAAGATAAACAGGGAACTGCCCCTAGTATCTAAGAGCAAGAACCATTCTTCAATCAATAAATGCTCCAGGATCATGAAGAGGAAGCTCTCACATCAAAAAGAAATGCTCAGTCACCCGTATTAAGAGAAATTGAAATGAACTCCAAAGTTCAATGTTACAACACTTAAACTGGCAATGATGAAGCAAGAGGAAAATAGCAACTGCTGGAAGGGTTGTGGAAGAAAAGGCACATTAATTCACCATTGGTGGAGTTATGAATTGGTGTAATCATCCCGGAAAACAATTTGGAACTATTCCCCTCCCCCCTCCCTCCCCCAAAGTCACTAACCTGTATATGTTCATAGACTCACTGACGTTGCTCTTAGTCATGTGGTCAAGGAGGTCAAGGAGCAAGGGCACGAACCCTATAAAGTACAAGAATCCTCATAGCAGAACTTTTAGGTGGGATTATTTCTAGACTATTTGCAGCATTACTCCAGGCATTGTTACCTCTGTACTCCATGCCTGGAGTGCTCTTCCATCTCCTCTCTACTTCCCAGATTCCCTAGGTTCCTTCAAGCCCCTAGAAAATCCTGTCTTTTACAGGAAGTGTTCCTTGATCCCCTTTCAATCTTCCCTCTGTTCTTTATGTCCGGTTTATCTATCACTTGTTGTATTCATGTTGCGTCTTCCATTAGACTCTGAGCTTTTTGAAAGCACGGACTGTCCTTTGCCTTTCTTCCTTCCTTCCTTCCTTCCTTCCTTCCTTCCTTCCTTCCTTCCTTCCTTTCTTTCTTTCTTCCTTTCTTTCTTCCTTTCTTTCTTCCTTCCTTCCTTTCTTCCCTTCTTTCTTCCCTTTTTCTTTCTTTCTTTTTCTTTCTTTACTTCTTTCTTTCTTCCCTTCTTTCTTCCCTTTTCTGTCTTTCTTTTTTCTTCTTTCCTTCCTTCCTTCCTTCCTTCCTTCCTTCCTTCCTTCCTTCCTTCCTTCCTTCCTTCCTTCCTTCCTTCCTTCCTTCCTTCCTTCTTTCTCTCCTTTCCCTAGCATTTGGCCCAGTGTCTGATACATAAAATGTGCTTAATACATATTTGACAGAAAACACACAAACACAAAACAAGAAGCAAGTTTGAATTTTGAGCCATCTTTTGGAATTTGAAGTATGACTTTGCCTGAGATACTGAAACTTAAAGTATACCGACAACACCTCTATTCCTTCAATGGCTATAATAGGATCTAGAATTTAGAAACAATTATTTAAAATGGGGGCCATTCACTGGGTGCCTCTCCTCCCATATCTCTCCTCCTCTTTGGTAGTGGCCTTCCCAGCAGTGCTGGCCTTTACAACAGCATCCTTAAAGTTCATAACTCAAAGTTCATAGGTCATAGATATGGAGCTTGAAGGGGCCTCAGAGGTCATCTAATTTAACCTCTTCATTTTTCAGAGGAGGAAACTGAGGCTCAGAGGAGTCAAATGACTTGCCTAAGTTCACACAGGTAGGAAGTGGTAGAACCAGGATTTGAACTCAGGTTTTCAACTCTAAATTCACTGTTAATTCCACTGGACCCAAGTTGACAGGGGAGGAAGGGCTCTCTGCTTCTGATTACCCAGTGTCCTAGAGTCATTCCTGGGCTGTCTCTTGCATGAGACAGGCCATGCATGTCAGGGTCCTAAATCTCTGCCTCTTGCCCCCTGCCCCATTCACTTTGTGATCCTTGTACTTGGCACTAGAATTGCTAGGTACACATCTGTTTGAGTCAGAGAGGTACAGAAGAAAAGCTTATGAAAACAACAAAAAAGAGGGTGAGAGGGAAGGCTCTTTGTTTTTTCCTATCAGCACTAATCTTTCTTCCCATCTCCAAACCCAACTGCCCATAAACCATCCAGAGAGGATATTCCTTCCCAAAATGTCTCAGCTGACTGAATGTAATGCCCTACATGTAGAATAAAACCAATCTCTTGACTTCAACAGTGCTACCAAAAACTCTCGTTTGCTCCTCCACTTGAATTAAATTCACTTTCTCTCTTTGGTATTTTTAGGCAATGAAGAAAATTAAAAATGATCCCATCGCATTTGGGACAGTATTTTCCATTCACTGACCTTTCGTATAATCTGATCACTTCCTTTGGAGGTCAGGTTTGGATGTGCTGGGGGAAAGCTTGATTTATGGACAGAGTACATACTGGAGGCTTTTATGTCCTTTCCTCACAAGGGAAGTTTTTATTTCTTGTGACAGGGAACACCTTTTTGTAGTTCATTAAAGTGCTTTTCTCTTTCTCTTCCAGACTACTGTCTCTTCTGCCCCCTCAGAGTTGCCAGAAGCAGTCATAGCCTGTGAATCCACCTCTAAGTGGCGCACCAAAAGACCCATCATGAGGAAGGGCAAAGCTCTGGACTTGGAGACCACACCCTCATTGGACATCTGAGTAACTGAGTCTCTGACAATTTCAGTGACTTACCCAAAGTCACACAGGAAGGAGGGCCAGAGCCAGGATTCAAATATAAGTGACTTCAACACTATGTTCACTATCCTGAGCTGTTTGCTTAGGAAGGGTGTTTGTTCTCCCTCACAAGAACTTCGAGGTTGTTCATTTTTACCCCCTCCATCATGATTTCCCTTCATAACTCAACACGAATTTGTCACTTGTAAATAAATCTTAACTTTTTCTGATGGTATTTGGATTTTCAGCCTAGAACATTTCTTAGAGGTAATGGGTTAAAAAAAAAAAGCAAATAGACTTTTTATCTGTTGCTTACACATGGCACTCTGTCTCCCCGCAGGCCTTTGCATTGGCCGTTCCCCAGGGCTGGAGAGTAGTCCTTTCCCACCTCTGCCTCACAGAATCCCTCTGACAACAGCTCAAGCACATCCTTCTGCATGAACCATTTCTTGATTCCTCAGTTACTAGTCCCCTCCCTCCTAGACTACTGTGTGTTTATTTTTGTACTAGTCTCCTCCCTCCTAGACTACTTTGTATATATTTGCATTTATTCAATTTCCTTTAATGATGTATAGAAACACATCTTGTCTCCTTCATTAAAAGGCAAGCTCCATGGCGAGGGGATCGTTTAACTATTGAATCCTGAGCACCTAGTCCAGTGCCCATCATGTAAGAGATGCTTAATAAATACTTGTTGATTCCTTGATTGATTGAAGCTATAGGCCATCTCAGTCAATTAATCCGTCAATAAACATTATTAAGCACCTATTATGTACCAGTCACTGTGATGAGCACTAGGCATGCAAAGAAAGGCACAAGACAGTCTCTGATCTCAAAGAATTTGCAGTCTAATGGGGAAACAACATATAAACAACCATGTACAACAAACAGGATAACCAGGAAATAATCAAGAGAGAGAAGCCACTAGAATTAAGATAGATCGGGAAAGGCTTCCCATAAAAGGTAAATTTGTCTAAGGTCACATCAGCAGAGCACTAAACTGTGCATGTCCTTTAACACAGAGAAAACACCGCTAAGACTACACCCCAAAGACATTGAAGAAAAAAATAAAGGATCTGTGTGCACAAAAATGTTTGTAGCAGCTCTGTTTGTAGTAACAAAGAACTAGAATCTGTGTAAGGGGTGGCATGTCCATCAATTTGGAAACGACTAAACAAATCATGACATGGGGATATGTTGCAATATTATTGTTCTGTAAGCACTGATGGAAAGGACAGTTTCAGAGAAACCTGGGAAGACTTGTATGAACTGATGCAGAGTGAAATGAGCAGAGTCAGGAGAACCATTTACAGAACAACAACATGAAAGGAAGACTTGAGGACTCTGATCAATGCAGTAACCAGCTACAATTCTGGAGCCTGATGATGGGTCGGTCTACCTGCTGCCTGACTGAGAGGTGGTAGACTCAGGGAAAGCATGAATGTGTTTTTGGATACAACCAATGTGAAAATTTGGTTTGAGTGTACATATTTGTTCCCCAAAAAATCATAAGAAGAAAAGAAAATAAATCGTTTGCTATTGGAAAAAGTAATTTATAAAGCCCTTCTTTTCCTTTCTTTCACTTTAACTAGAAGTTTTTCTATGTTGGATTATGTGGGAGTTCAGTGAGTCACACAACATGAGTTTTCCTTTCTCAGCTGACTTGTGCTATCATTCAGTTTAATTTAATAAGCATTTATTAAGCTCCTGCTACATTCCAGGCACCATGCAAGGCACAGGTGAGACCAGAACAAAAATGAAGCATCTGCTGTAAAGAAGCTTACATTTTACAGAGGATAAGTGTGTACATAACAAAGAACATACAAGCACATATAGGCAAAGATTAAATTTATTCTAGAGACAATCGGGAGCCACGAAAGACTTCTGAACAGGGGAAGTGTCCAAATCTATGATCCTGTTATTCTATCAGGTACTACCTGGAGCAACTTGATAAGGTTACATGGAGTGAACCATCTTTTACTGATGTCTGAGGAGAACCCATGAAAAAGGTGGGCAGGCGCACTGACAGTTCCCTGAGAGCACACAGAACTCCTGATCGGTTCCCAGGGACTGAGGGCTCAAAAGCACTCTCTGGTTAGAGGAGTGACTCCTCTTCATGGTCTAGAAAAAGTATTTTGCTTGTGTGTGTGTGTGTGTGTCTGTCTGTTTGTCTGTATGTCTTTGTCTCTCCCTCTCTCTCAAACACACACACACACACACACACACACACACACACCCCTTTTTCACAAGACAGACAACTATGCAGCAGAATAGGGCTGGTCCAAGGAGGAGCAGGGGAAAGGAAGTCTATGCTTATGCACAGTCTCCACTGCTCGAAATCTAGGAATGGCAGTTGTTGGGAGAAAAGCATGTGAAATTTGTATCTACTTTCCTTACTTTTTCTAATTGGTTTCTTTACTTTCTGTAAGGAGAGATTCTGAGGCCAAGAGAAAGCAGCAAACATGATTTTGCTAGAGTTTCTGCAGAAGCATATGGCAAAGGAAGACATATGCCTGCCCAAGAAGATAGCTCAGGAATCTCAAATTCTTAAGTACAAGAGGAGGGACTATGAATTCCCTGGGCAACAGGACCCTAAAATTTAACCTTCTAACTTAAGAAGGGAGATTTCCTGCCAAGCTAGAAAGGATACCTTAATTCTACAGATGAAGAAACTGAGACCCAGAGCTGAAGTGACTTTACCAAGGTCATAGAACTGGTTAATGGGAGAACTTGACCTAGAACCAGGTATCTTGCTTCCCAGTGTAGTGTCCTTTCCCCTTCACTATAGTGACTGTACATTGAATGCTCTCACAGACTGAGCATTAAAAGTGCTCCAACATGTTGGATGGCTAATTTTTGGAAAAACATGGACAAGAGTCACATAGGATGGATGAGTAGAGAACTACATCATTGGAAAGAATTCCTAAATTGATACGACTACAGATTTATGTGAGCATATTGGATCTTCATATTTATGTAGCTGCAGGATCATTAACTTAGAGCTAAAAGGGACCATAGAGGCCCACGTCTAACCTTCTCATTTTATAGATGAAGCTCAGAAAGTATGAGACTTGTTTAAGGTCATACAAACAGAAAACGAGAAAGGCATGATTTGAACCCAGGTTCTCTAACTCCGAAGGTTGTGCTTTTTCCATCGTTCATGCTTCCTCTCATCCTTCCTCCAATAGATGATAGGTTCCTTTAGAGAAAATACTGCTTAATTTAGACTTTCTATCTCCAGTGCCTAGAACAGTTCAGTGTATGCAGTGGGTACTTAATAAGTACTTATTAGTTGATGGATTGATTCCAACTTTTGAAGGGGCATTTGAACTGAGGAGACAGGAGCCTGTCCTCAATGTACTCCACTCTAGCTAGTCTTTTCACTGTTCATGGCATCCTCTTCACTGGCAAAGAATTGTGAGTGTTTAGCATATGGTGAATAATTAGAAAATATTAAATAATGAGTTTTTTCCTTTTCTAGTTGGGATGGTTCCACCCCTTAGCACTCTCTCCTGCTCTCTGCCTTTGCCAAGAATGAGTTAAGGAGACTCATCTCTTTTTTTAAGTGAGAATCATCGTTTGGAGATCAGTGAAGTGAGAATTGGTCAAATTTAATGGCACAGATAATATTTTATTTTTATTTCCATTTTAATACACTATCAACAGGCACTGAAGGAAGATATACTGCAATACTTGAGGAGGGAACTACCCTCCAACTTATCTTCAGTTACCGATTTGGGACCAGTTCCCCAAGTTATTTTTATGTCATTTTGAAGAATCTCAGAAAATTTAGGCTCCATCAAAATGATGTACAAGGAAGGGTAGAGGTCACCTTAAGCTTTACTCAAGGAATCAGAGTGGTGTCTCACCGGGACACCTGGAAATCTTCTCCTCCCCCCAAATACAGGAAAGGTGTCTGGCCTGAAGAGGAGGAAATGTCTTACTTTGGAAAAATATGCTGCTGTCTTTCCTTTCTCTGTTAGCATCCAAGACAATTCCTCCAGTGACCAGATAACAAAAGAATGTCATGCGCAAGTGGTCTAGAAAGCCCCAAAGTCATTTAGTTTTGAATGGCTCTGGCTCCAGATGCGTGTCATAATTATGGACTTCTATAAGACCTTAAATAGGCTGTAATTAAGTATAAACTCGTATTTATTAAACACCTAGTGTTTCCAAGATGGGTAGTAATGTGAAACTTTAAGATGCCAAAGCTCATTTGGGACTGGATTCAAATCCTATATCAGACATTTAACTGGTTGTTACTAAGCTTCCCTGGGCCTCAGTTTCTTCAGATGTAAAATGAGGTGGTAGTTAAGGGGCACCGTAGCGCACAGAGTGATGGACTTGGAGTCAGAAAGACTCATATTCCTGAGTTCAAATCCAGCCTCAGACATTTCCTAGTTGGGTCACCCTGGGCAAGTCATGGCACCCTGTCTGCCTTAGTTTCCTTATCTGCAAAATGGGCTTGAGAAAGAAATGGCAAACTATTCCAGTATCTTTGCCAAGAAAACCCAAAACAGAATCAGACTAAAAATGATCAAACAACAACAATGGTTGAGGCAGAATCTGAATTTGGATCTTCTGGATTCCATGCTTAGGTCTCTAGCCCCAGTCTGGGACACTGTCTTTAACATTTATCATTGGGGTAGCACAAGAGGCATGCTGGGACAGGGCAATTTAAGAAAAAGGTGAAGGAAACATGATGGAGCAATAAGCGATTGTTTTGGAAGTGTGTGTTGTAGGTGTGTAACAGGTGGCCATTTTTTCCGGCCAGCTGAAGAATTTAGAGAGGGTGGACAAGAGAGGGCCAGTCCAACGAAACCCTGCAACTCCAATAGAAAAGTAGAGACAGTCAGTGCTCTCAGGGAGCTTTCTAACTTCAGGTTGGTTGCAGTGATGCAAAACAATTGACTATGAATCTGAGGCAAACATTTAACCCCTTTTAGTGGGATTCCTTTGGGTGTCTGGCCCTGGGTCACCTGGGAGTAATGAAATGACAGGTCAGACCTGAAATCTCTCCTGCATCGGGGTCACTGGCTTAATCATTGTTTTTTTCCAAATCTTTCTTTTTTATTTATTTTGAGAGGCAATTGGGATTAAGTGACTTGCCCAGGGTCACGCAGCTAGTAAATGTCAAGTATCTGAGACCAGCTTTGAGCTCAGGTCCTCCTTGCTAATGTTCTATCCACCGAACCACCTAGCTACTCCGTTAATCATTGCTTCTTGAAGACTAAATGAAAGACCACACACTTCAGGGGCTGCTGTGGTACTGCCTTCACCAGGGGCTGGCAGCTCTCTTCTCCATCTCCCACTTTACTGACACCATATCCGACTGTTTTCATATTCCCTATATACACAGGATGATGATCAACATTGTTCATAGTTAATATTTATGGAACTGAAGTAAACTGATTTCCATCCAACAGGCATTCATTATCATTAGAGGCAGGTGGTTTAGTGTATAGAGTGCTGTACCTGAAATCAGGAACACGAGTTCAAATCCAGCCTCAGACCCTTATTAGCTGTATGGTCCTGCACAAGTCATTTAACTTGTCTGCCTCATTTTCTTTCTCTGTAAAATAAGAATGAAGCACCATCTACCTCCTGAGGTTGTTATGAGGATTAGATTTAAAAAATGTGTTAAGTGCTGTGCAGACCTTAAAGAGCTATATAAATGTTAATTATTAATTATAAGCCACATAAAAAACTAGGAATTGGGAATACAAAGACAAAAATGAACAAAGAAAGATCAGCCCTGTAGGAGCTTATAATTTCCTATTCATTAAAATGTAATTCCTTCAAAATAGAAATTGCTTCAGTCTTTGTATTTGTCTAGCATATGGACGGCGCTTAATAAATTCTTCCTGATTGATCTCGATGTGATTTGCAGGGGGCAGGAGCCCAAACAACTAGGAGAAAGAGGAAGGCCTGGATTGAACCTTGCAGGAAGCTAAGAATTAGTGTGTAATCAAGACATAGATAAGGCAGGTGGTGGTGGTGGGAGCAGCAGACCAGCGGCGGGGAGAAGGGAGACAGATTTGGGGCTAAATCCGGTTTATGATTGAGTTTGCCAGAGGTGGGGCAAAGATGCTTCCAATAATCAGTAGACAAGTTTTTTTATAGGTTTCAGGGAGTGAGTAACAGGTTAGGAGGGATGGGGCCAAGGCTGATTCTTCAAGGTACCCGTTGCTAGAACTGGAGGTGACCTGGCACAAAAATCCTTTTTCCTGATTTCAGGGTTTGGGGTTTTTATCAGAATGGATACAGGGTACAGGGGGCTAGGCTACTCATCAGAATAGGTTGCACACCAGGCTACAGTGGCAGTCCTATTTTGCCTTACTTGCTTGGCAAGCACTAGTGGGAGAGGGCAGACATATATCTGGACAAAATGGAGAGATTCTCAAAATGGAAGAGCTCTGGATCCACACTGGGAGGTGGGAAATGACATGATGATTTTGGGGAATAGCAAATAGGCCAGTTTGACTGAGTGAGGAGTGTGCGAGGAAGAGATGCAATACTCAATTATCATGAAGAAGTAGGCTGGGGTCTAAGGAGAGCTGTGGAATGGTTTGCATATAGGATCTATTAAGTATTGCCAGGAGAGGAATGCCTGAAGTAGTGCACAGAGAGTAAAGCTTGAAGGTTCCAGTCCTGTCTGATATCTACTGGCCATGGGACCTTGAGCAAGTCACTTAACCTCTGAGTGTCTTGGGCTACTCTCAAAGACTCTAAGTTGTACAAAAATTGCTAACCTGCATTGGCAGAGGGAGTTTCTTCACCAATACCAGTGTTGCTCCAACTTTTTAATCTCAGAATTTAATACTCTTAAGGATTATCGAGGCTCTCCCAACTTTTGTTTATGTAGGTTCTATTTATAAATATTTTCCATATTAGAAAATAAAATATCTTAACATTATTATGCAAATACTTTGAGCTTGTGGATTTCCTGAAAGGATCTTGGGAGATCCCTGAGGGTCGTTGGACCACACTTTGAGAATCACCATCCTATGCCAATGAAAGACCAGGTCCAGTACCTGTCCTCTATCCCATTGAGCCACATTTTCTTCTATAAAATAGAGATAATAATGCTTGCCTCTCTACTTCATGGGTTGATTGTGAGGAAAATTTTCTGCAAACCTGAAATGTGTTGTGCTAATTACATTCTAGAGGTCTTGTAAAGCTTTGGCCATCAGAATTCATTTCCTTGGGCTTCTCCACCATCTCCCACATGGTTGATGCAGAAAAGATTTTTTTCCCCTTGCCCTTTTCCAAGGACTTATTTCAGTTCCCAGGGTAGCTGTTAATCAGCCTTCGATACTTTTCAGCATTTCACTCAAGACCTGCTGGCAATCCGAAAGCTCTCCTGGTCCTGACATCTCTTGCAAAATGAACTTCAGCTCTCACCCCATCTGTTTTTCCTTTTATTGAGGGATTCCTTCAGAGCATCTCTCTCTTGCTGGTATTAATATTAACCTCAGCAGGACCTGCTCCCTTACCGAGGGCCGCTCACTAGGGGACAAAGTGATAGGTTCCATCTTCGGAAGATTTAATGGTACCAAGTCCAGTTTTTAATGCAATCTTTGTCGGGGAGAGTTTCTTTCCAGACACCTGACATGTTCTTCTCATCTACAGAGAGATGGTGATTCGGACCTAGCTACACCATTCTCTGGGGCTATTAGGCTGTGTTCAATTTCTTTTCTAGTCAACTTTTCAAGGCATCTGATTGCTTCCTTCTTCAAGAGTCTTATCACACCTACCAAAGTCTTCTGGTAATTGCTTTGATTTTCCTCATCTGTAAAATGGGGATGATAATACTTGTAGGACTCACTCCCTGAGCAATTTTGAGGCTCCGAGGAAGCTATAGAATCATAGATTTGGAGCCTGAAGGGACTGTTTTATCACCGAATGTAACTAATGCATTTAAAGGGCTTTGCAAAGTTTTAAATGATCTATAAATTATCATTATGACCAGTGTGGACTCACAGTCATAGAGAGCTGGAAGGGAGCTCAGAGATGTTCTAGTCTAGCCTCTCATTTTATAGATGAGGAACCTGAGGCACACTGTAGTTAAATGGCTTGCTCAGTGTCTCACCACTATTAGGTGGTTAAGGCAGAATTTGAACCCCAGGTCTTTCTGACTCCAGGGTCAGTACATCATCCGTTAGACCATGTTGTTTCTCTTGAGGCTCTAGAAGAAATCAGACATCTCCATCTATCACTAGATGATGTATCTCAACACAATAATTTCTCATATATAAAACTGGAGGGATTGACCTAAGTGCTTCCTAAAATCAATGACAATGTTAACATGCGATGTGCGGGCTCCTTGGATCACAGATTTAGATGAGAAGGGACCTTAGACGCCAGTTAGTCCAACCACCTTATTTTACCCAGTAGGAAACTGAGGCCCAGGAAGAGAGAGAATGCTGAAGTTGACACAGTAAGCATCAGAGGATTCTGAACCCCAGAGCCTCTGTGCTATTAACTACTCTGTCTCCTTTTTTTCCTCAAAAACCAAAATTTGAATTCAAATTTAACTAGCATTTGTAACAATAGTGGTAAGCACTTGTGTAACTAAAGTTTGCCAAGTGCTTTTAATCTTCACAATAACTCTGGGAGGTAGGTGGTATTATTGTTATTAGAATATGTTTATTATCATTTTACAGATGAGGCAACTGAGACAGACAATGGTTCAGTGATTTGCCACACAGTATCTGAAACTGGATTTGAACCTAAGCCTCCCCAACTCAAGGTCCAGCACTCCAGAAACTACATCCACTCTGTGCAAAGTACTTAGCTAGTTATTATATATATGGTATATATTATATATATTGTATGGATATTATGTATACACACACACAACCTTCTTTTTGAATGTTACAGTTCTACTCTTAAAAAACTTTCTTACTATTTACTCGCCTGGGTTTTTGGTGTGTGTGATAGGGATGGGAGGGAAAGAATATAGACATGTACATGGTGGGCAAGGAGGGAGTGCTTGTCAAAGAGGTCCACCAATCAACTTAATTGAAATTTCAATGGGGATATGAGGTAGAGGAGTGAAGACTTGTATCTTGTCATAGTGGTGGAGATGGAAGGGTATTACATAGAGGATAAAGGGAAGGAAAAGGATGGCTGAACCACAAGAGCTTAAATCCAGATGTGAGGCCCTTTTGGAAGTGGAGGAAGTCAGATGCTCTGAGGAAAAAGAAGCTGTTCATCCTCTCCAAAATGAGCAAACCTTGCCACTGACTTGCTAACATGCAAGTGATCATCCATTAAGGGTCAGGGAAAGAGTGCAGTATTAATTGGCTCTTCCTTGTTCAGAAATAGAGGTAACCATTGTGGACCTGATAAGAATGTAGCTCTTTTGTCTTCCTGGAGCTAATATCCAAGACACAATAAAGAACTTCCCATGACTTATCAAAATATTTGCCAACTGCACACATCTGGTGATTCACATAGGCACAAGTCACCTAAAGAGTATGGACAACAATTTATGAAGTCTTAGGTGAGAAACTGAAGACCACAGAGACATAAATTGGGTATTCTTCCCTGTTGACTATTGAGAGCAAGGTATATAAGAAAGAAAAACGATTTTGAGAAATGAACAGATGCTAAGAATGTCTGAGAATGGGGATTAAATTTGGAGATCTGGGCTTAAAAGATAGGTAAGAGGCCCATGGCCAGACACAGAATGTATCTAACAAATATTAGTAGTCAACTAGGATTTATTAAGTACTTACTACCTGCTAGTCACTGTGCTAAGTTCTAGGAAGAATGTATTTGCAGGGTTTCTCAAACATATAGTTAAAACATTTATAGGGTCATAGATTTCAAGCTAGAAGTGACCTTATGGATTAGCTAGTCAAACTGAGGCCCTCTCTGTGTGACTGTGCAAGTTGCTTCATTTTTCTGGGTCACATGGATAGAAAGTACTAGAATGTGGCAACCTTAAAAAAAAGAAGACGAATGTGTCAAGACACCTTCCAATAGAACACAAGCTCTTTGAGAACAAGGACTGTTTTCTTTTCGTTCTTTGCACCTAGGATGGTATCTGGAACATGGTAGATTTTTAGTAAAAGCTGGTTGAATTGAATGATGTAGACAAGACCCTGTGAATTACTGGACGTGATGGGTGAGAGAGAGGAAAAAGTCCAAGCTATCTTCAGCCTCACAAATGGGACTGCTTGGGTGAAGGGTCACAGGCAGGAAAAGTAAAGGCAGGAGGAGTCACAAACCCCAAAGCCCAGGGATGAAGAAGGAGGTGTAGAAAAATGGAGAGCTCCATTTTCCAGGCTTCCCTGGGTGTCTTAAACGATCTCCACTTTTTATACCTAATAATTGTTGTCTTTGGTAACTAAGACTTGAACAGTAACAAGACGTATAAATCACCCCCCAGGCTCTGAATTACTCTCATTAGCAGTTGTTTTGTTCTCCTGGTTGCTGAGCAGCTAGTGAGCACATAGGTGGAGGTCTGGCCCTGAGCCAAGTGTTAAAATAAGTTATGTTAAATGGATGACTGAATAGGTCCCTGGACTCTCTCTAGATTTGGGGGTTGAGGGTCTACACTAAAGTCATGGGAGACGAGTGTTTTGGCATCTTCCATTTGTTCCATGGCCTTCACTCCCCCCTCCTACCACCATTATTTTTTTTATTAGTCTGTCTTATTGAGTCTCTAATCCCATTGTTTTCCCCTTATTGGGCATTAAAGGTATTAGTGAGGTAGCTAGGGTTGAGTGAAAAGAGCAGGTTTAGAGTCTGACACCTTTCTCTGAGTAGGAAGAGGGAACTAGGAGGTAACATAGGTCTGCTTGGCCCAGAACGCTTAGCTAGCTGGGAGTTCTGGCTCCAACACTGGCTAGCTGGGTGAACTTGGGCAAGTGACTTGGCTTCTCTGGGCCTCAGTTTCCCTGTCAGTAAAATGGGGAAATCTTTTCTATTACACAAGGTTCTTGTGAAGTTCAGGAGAGATAATGTGAATGAAGCACCATATTCATGTGATATCATCATCATTGTAACCATTATACCACATACTTTCTCTCCTCTTACTGAGAAAAGTAGACATTTTCATGTTACAGAATCCCAGAATCTCAGAAGGGATCTAAGCAATCAACTTGGCCAAATAGATAAATGCTGAATAGTTGACACATATTCATTTATTCATCCATTAGAAGTCAATCAATCAATCAATCAAAAAGCATTTTAAGCACATTCTATGACCAGCCATTATGCTAGACTTTGGGAATACACAGACAAAAATGGGATAGACCCTGCTCTCCAGGAGCTTACATGGTACTAGAGGATAAACACATGTTTGGGAAAGATGGTCCAAGAAGAGAGCTTTGGTCTAGGGGCCTAATCCGTCACTGGGATTGAAAGTGGAGCCATAGGACATTTACTGTCATGTCCTTTCCAGCAGCAATGCTTGTATTGATTTGATTATTTCACTCCCTTCCCAGTCAAAGACAGAGAGCTGAGGGGTAAGGTGGGAAATTCAGGAATGACAGCAGGACAGATGTCAGGATGCCCACATTGACTGGAAAATAACTGGATGAAAATAACTGGATGAAACAGGTCATACAGCCTTCCACTGGGGGCAAAGAACTAGTTCCCAAATACTGTTCCATTTTTAGACCATTAGAGAATCACAGAATTCAAAGAATGAATGGATGAAAAGCTCTGATTAAATATTATATGTGCCCACCTCTGTGCTTAGTTCTGAGAATACAAATACAAAAAATCAAGAGAGACCCTGCCCTTCAGGAGCAAGGTGTTTAAAAAATGCTTGATGATGGATGGATTCAACGTTAAGAAAAACTTCCTAATAATGAGAGCTGTCCAAAAGTGGGATGGGCCACCACTGGAGAGATGGGCAAGCATGTGAAAATACGCTCTACCTGCCACGTGGTTGGCAGTACCCATTGGATTGACTGTGTAACCAGAGCTGAATGGGTATCTTCAAAAAGGGCCTGAGCTGGCTTTAGCTATCTTTACCCTTCTTGGTTTTCAGTTGCACTTGGATGGTGTGATAGTGCCCAGGGAGAGATGATGCAAAAAAGGGAAGGACCATGGTGCTTTCCCCCTCTGAGGCTATATGGCCCTCTCAGAAATAGGGCCTCTTTGGCCTTTTCATTTGGTCTTTTCCATTCTAGGAGTCTAGAGGAGAGTCTTTGACTTGAAAGAGTGAGCTACAGGGATCTAGGAGTGAGTCCAGGCAGGGATGGCAGCCTGTGGAGTAGCAATAAATCAAGGAGCAGGAAACAATCCTTTTGGGGTAACCTTCAGGACCTCAGAGCTGTGGAAGGGCTCATCCAGCAGGAATAACAGCTTTGGAGGTAAACTTGATGGACCAATGCTATATAGGAATGAAACTCAATTTCAGCCTACTCTTCTAGTGACAGAGGTGGTGTAGGAGAGAGTACACTCTCAAGGCATTGGGGGTAATGTGGTGCTTATGTTATCTTTGAAGTAAATATCCCGTCATAACAGTTACTCAATAGCAACAGGCTGAATGAACTGGGGTACTGGTAAATGGTCCCCTGTCAAAGGGTGGGGGCTCAAGTGGATGGTAGTGAAGAGGGGAAACCCACAGTTCCGTAGTGGGACTTAAGAATACTAAGGTGGATGTGTAGACTGCCTGGGGGAGACAGTGAGGCCCAAGCACCATAGGAAACATACAGAAAGTGCTTTGAAAACTATGAAGTATAAGATAAATGTCCATGTTTCATGAAGCTTTGAATTTATCCCTATTAAATTTCAGCTTCTTTGATTTGGCCCAAAGTTCTAGTCTGCTGCGGTCTTTTTGGATCCTGACTCTGCCATCCCTCCAAACTTTGGATTGCCTGCAAAGTTCATGAGCAAGCTGTCTTTGCCTTTGTCCAACCTGGGATTAGAGGAAGTCAAGATTGAAGAGAGTGAAGAATTCAATTCATTTTGAGTTAATTGAACAACTCTTTATTTTAAAAAAAACACTATTTTTATTTCTTTTGTTACATATTTTCCTATCACAATAAAAATTTTAACATTTATTTTTTTAACTATTGAGTTGCAAAGGCTCCCTCCCTTCCTTCTCCTATCCCTTGGGAAGGCAAGCAGTGATACTGATTATACTTGTGAAGTCATATGTCCATAGTAGCCATGGTGGAAAGACACACACAAGAAAAATAAGGGAAGCAGTTATGCTTCAATCCCCACTCAGAATTCATCAGGAACAAACATTTATAAAGTACTCACTAGGTGCAAGGGCTAGACCTTGGAGAGCTGCTAGCTGAGCACCAAGGTCTGCCTGGAGCTGTGAAGTATCCTCCTGGCTATTAGAGGGAGTCATGGCATTCTCTTGACTCTGGTAGCCCTGTTGCATTTGGTGTTTGGAGCAGAATGCAAAGCATGCAGAGAATAGTGTATGGTCAGATGGCTAGCGCCTATCTCAGAGCTATTTGTACTGTGAGTTAGAGAGAAGAGAGAATGATTAATTATTGGCTCAACTCTGCTGTATGCTGAGGGTGGCAGAGTGAATATTTGTGGTTGGTGATGTGGGATAAGGCAAATCAAGGATGCATTTCAGGTCTTTGGCTGTGGATCCCTACAGGGTTCAGGATGTCCTTTGTTTCAAAGTCCTATCAAAGAGTATAGGGAGTATGTGAATTAAGTCAACACCCATGGAGGCAGGCACCCCCAACTTGCACCCAGCCATCAAGATTGAGGATACACTGTCGATGCCCACAGAGAGATTCTGGCATCTGGGGAGTGATGACAAGCCTTGGCAGATGCTCCATTTGCTTGACACCCTAATTGCTTCCAGAAGGAAAAAGAAAACAGCCACTCTGGAGGTAGAGGGTTACTAAAAGCCTCGGAGACAGAATCTTAGTATGAGTGTGAATGAGTCTGTCACAGCAAAGCCATGCACAAGAGAGGGGGCATCACAGTGACTAGGCCATGATTCGGGATCTCAAGGAACTTATAGAATAAGAGGACATACTTCATTTCAATGTGGGTATTCCCTCCAGCAGCACAGACTGCAACCCATGCAGACCTTCTTACTCCATGTGACTCTTCTACGTTTCCCATAGATCCTCCACCTAGGAAGATATTTTGTCCTTATCTGTGATTTCCTTGGTATAGGGCAGAGGTATCAAACAAGCAGGACCTACTGGTGCTAGACTGAAATGTAACTGGGAAGTATTTTACAAAATAAACGAAAATGCAATAAAATATAGGTAACCTTACATTTTAAAACTAAGCCAATATGCCATCTGCAGGGATCCATCCATATGAATGGATTAATGGTCCCTGTTTTCATTTGACTTTGACATCACTGATATAGGGAACTTCTGATGAAGCAATTCCCTTTGCCAAAATAGATCAGCAACCTGTAATCTCAGAGTTGCCTTGCTTTTCATTTAGAGCCAGTTAGATTCAAGTAACTAGAAGTACCTGGGGCTGGCGATCCATGCCAATCCCTATTCTTTGCCTGCCTAGAGGAGCCTGACTTCTGTTCAGAGACATTAGGCACCCCATCCTCACATTCATTGATTTATTCCCAAGAAAAGTTGGTAATTATGAGAATTTTACCTTGGATTCTAGCCTAGGGTTTCCACAAAGGAGGGGAGAAAGTAAAAAGACATGATGTACAAACATATATCAGGTATGATGGTTAAATATAAAAGAATGTATTACAACATGATAAACTTATTGCTAATATTCCAGCCTTGTTGGGACATAAATGGTTTAGCTATTTTACATTTCACTTGTACTGAGCTAAGTTCAATGAAAATGGATCAAAGAGGAATCTTCTTTCTATACCTGTATATGCTAGTGACTGTTTCCTTGCTATGTATCTGCCCCAACTGCTAATACCACAGAAATACTTCTGGGATCCAAAAGTACATGCTGCCATTTCAACCAAAGGCCTCCAGGACTTTTCCTGTTCCTGCAAGGCCCTGTACCAAAGGAAAACAACAACACAAAAAAGTAGCAGTCTCATTACAGACCCAGGCTTGCCTAGGCAGATCATGTGCTCAAGGCGGCTGGACTGGTGGGAGGGTGCTCCTCCATCTTACTCTCTGGAAAACTCAAAGCTAGACAGAAGAGGGATGTCTGAGGTGTGGGTCCCCTCTTAGTATGTCCATGAATTTCTAATTCAGTACCAAGTCATGGAGACTCAAGCCATTGATGAGTTATGAATAGCCCAAAGGAAGAAGGCAGAGTAGCTGGACATGATCTAAGTGAGGAAAGAGTCCCTCAGCCATGATTCACATGTGGCCAAGAGCTACCCCCTCCTTATGCTTCTATGTGTGGTCATCACTGTGTCTGGCAGCTTAGTGGTTCTGCAATGCAGAGAGTGCGAGACCTTGAGTCAGGAAAACCTGAGCTCAAAGAACTTAATGGCTCTGTGACCCTGGACAAGTCAACTTAACCTCTACGGCCTCCTTCAGGCAGGGATTGTCTTTTGCCTCTTTTTGTATCTCCAGCACTTAGCACAATGCCTGGCATATAGTAAGCCATACATGTTTACTCTCTGACTCAGTTTCCTCATCAGTAAAATGATAACAATAATAGAGCCTACCTCCTATAGTGGTGAGAATCAAATGAGATAATGTTTATAAATATCCATTTTGTAAATTAAAAATATAAATGGTAATTATTATTAATGGACACTGGATATTCTCCAAAGGAGATGGGGAAAGAGCACCCACTAGCTCTATTATTTTGTGGAATTATCCAAGCACATGACATTTTATAAGCTTCCTGAGGGCAGAAATTATTTCATTTTTGTCTTTGTATAACCCAGCATCTAGCACACCGGAGCTTAATAAGTGTTTGTTGAGGAACTGTTTGGTTTCAATTAAGTAAAAGTATTTTCATTTCATTTCAGAATCCTTTATTTCTGCTTTGCTTGGATCCTGGATATGAATGGGACTCACAACAGTGTCTCTCCATCTCTGGCCAACAACCCCACTGCAGTTTATGTCTGCTCCTGATTTGGGAAATAAAATTAAATAGCATCTTTACTACTAATGATGTGAGATATTGGTTTTTATTTGTATCCACTGCTATTTAATGACTTAAATTGCTTGAGCACTTTTGATAGTCTGGACAAAGGGATATTGATTTTTGTAAGGTTCTTGTTTGTAGGTAGATCTCCTTGGTAAAACTGAATATAGGAGACCTATTTCCCACGGCTGGCTAGGAAACTTAAGGCTGGAAGGAGATTATAACCAGAAGCCCACAGAATTTAGAACTAGAACAGACCCTGGAGATGATGAATTTCCACACCTACATTTTTTCAGATGAAGAAACAGAGGTACAGAGCTGGTAAGTGATTTGCCCAAGGTCACATCAGTTAAGAAACTAAATTAATTCAAAGAATCAAATTTGACCTAATGGATATCAATGACACTAGGTCTCTTTGACTGTAATATGGGTCGGTCGGGCAGCAAGCATCCACTAAGCACTTACTATATGCTAGACATTCTGCTAAGCACTGGGGTGGGGTTAAATAAAGGCAAATACAGGGTCTCATCCCCCAAGTGGCTCACATTCTAATGGGGTAACAACAAGGCTTTAGACAAAGCTGTAGAGAATGAGAAGAAAAGCAAAACAAGGTAATCCACGAAAAGTAAACTGTAAGATGGTGCGCACCTGTGTGATTATGTTTATAATTTATTACAGATACAATCATGGTACCCTATTGCAATATATATCAATAATCATATTTTATTACTGTTATTAATTTCACTGAGCCCCACAATGATATCTTCATTATAATCCAATGACGAGGCACACTCAAAGCGACCACTTTAGCAAGTGCTGGTAATTTGCATTATTATTGTTGTCCATATTAACTTATGACAAGTAATAGGCAAATTAATTTCTAAATGTACTTCAGGTTACATTCATCCGTTACTTGAAATATTCTCCTTGGGGCAGGAAGGGTACAAAGGAGCAAATTTTCTTCTGTTCTCCTTCTTTATGCCATGTTTGGGAGGCTGCTTGGTATAGTGGAAAGAGCGGTCAGGAAGACCTAGGTTTGAGTCCTTTGTCTGGCACACATTGGCTGTGTGGCCCCAAAAGTTCTCTAAGACTATAAATTATAGAAAACTTGCTAAAGACACCTTGATGACCCATGGATGGAGTTCCCATACTGGGAGTTTCCCATACTAAAGGAATCCTAGACTTCAGCAGTCATCCTCTCCCTCCACACCTCACTCCCACCTTAATCCTGTGATTAAGAAGTCTAGGATTTGAGTCTCAGACACTTAGAACAGGTAGTTAGTTCAATGGTTAGAGTTTTGGACTTTAAGGCAGGAAGACCTGAATTCAAATCTGGTTCAGACGCTTTCTAGCTATGAGATCTTGGGCAAGTCACTTAACCTCTACCTGTTTCAGCTTCTTCTAAAATGAGATTATAATAGTAACCACCTCCCAGCATTGTGAGGATCAAAAGGAGATAATGTGAAAAGTGGTTTGCACTGTATGAATGCTGTTACCATAGCTGTGAAATCCAGTTTTTAGCATATACTTTATGTGTGTGACAATAGAGGAGTCTCTTTAAACTCTTTGGATCCAAGATCTCTCATCTGTATAATAAGAGAGTAGACTGAACTCAATGAACTCCTTAGGTCCTTTCCAGCTCATAATTCCTTAAGTTAACCTTTGCAAGCCTTAGTTTCATTATCTGTAAAATGGGGTTAATAATACTTGTCTCTCCCTCAAGCGCTGCTCTGGGGAAAGCACTTTGTGAACAGAAAAGCACTCCACAAATGTGAGTTCTCATTAGTATTATTATGTGAAAGGCCCATATGGAAGCTTTAGCTTAAAGCACACAACACATGGGCTTTGCAAACCATTTTCCCATCCCCGCTACAGTAGATTTCCCCATGAGAGGAGCTGGAGGCATGCTAATGCTAATTACTGCTACCGTGCCATTGATGTCATTTGAAGCATACCAGAGTGTGCTGAGCATCTGGCCTCAGGCTCAAGCAAGGGAAGCACTTTTTTATTTGGGGCTTTCAGGGACTCAAGTTTTGCATTCATTGATTCACAGATTTATGGACGCTGTTTTTTCTTGAAGAGGACCAAAGTGACGTCACTATTCCAGAGTCAAGTTTCAATGTGTCCAACTGTGGCTGATCAGACCAATATGAGCTCAGAGTGCTCTATCATAGGTCGGGCACAAATAGTCCATGTGAATATTTGGGGTAGATTCTCTAAATTTTCACATCCTGTGTTTCCTTTGAGCTGTTTCAATTCTGCTTTGCTCATAGAGCACAGCACCCTTTATGATGTGGGCATGCTCTGCTGAGAGGGCTTGTGTCAGTGTCTCCCAAGTCACACAATCAATTCAGAAGTTCTTAAGAAAGACCTTGAGAGTGTCCTTGTATCACTTCTTCTGACCTCCATGTGAACACTTGCCCTGTGTGAGTTCTCCATAAGACAGTCTTTTTGACAAGCCTATGTTTTGCATTCAAACAACGTGGCCAGCTCATCTGAGTTGCGCTCTCTGAAGCAGAGTTTGAATACTATGGCAGTTTAGTTTGAGCAAGGACCTCAGCGTCTGGTACCTTATCCTGCCAGGTGATCTTCAGAATCTTCCTAAGGCAATTCAAATGGAAGGGATTCAGTTTCCTGGTATGGCGCTGGTATACCGTTCAGGTTTCACAGGCATACAACAATGAGGTCAGCACAACAAGGCATTGTTGTATCATTGCAAGCCATAGACTTATAGAATTTTAGGGACTGAAGAAAACTCAGAGATCATCTGAGTTGGCCTGTACTTGAACATAAAGCCTCGTTCCAACATCTTCAGTAAGCTGATCAACCCACAGTAAGGGGGAACCCATCACCTCCCATCAGAGTCCATACCGTTTTTGGACAGCTCTAGTTGCTAGAAGTTTTTCCTGGTACTCTTTGTACATTCCATCAATTGCTTCTAATCCTGTTCTCTGGGATTAAGTCAAACAAGTGTAATGGTCTTTTCACATGACAACCCATCAGTTCATATCATTTGTATGCCCTCTCCCACATCTTCTCAATATCCCTCATACCTTCAACCAGTTTACATGGCATGACCACTAGTCTCCCTAACATTTTGGTCACATTGCTCTGGAATCGCTTTTAGTTTATATTCCAGTTTACATTTCTCTTTCAGTTTCTAAATTCTTCATAAAAGGTGGTGTCCCAATCTGAATTCCATACTTGAGATGTGGTCTGACTAGGACACATTTTTACTGGTCTCCTGCCACCAGTGCCAGATAAAACTAAGCTCCCATTCCCAAGAAAGTGAGCAAACTCTAAATGAATGATAGAAATAACTTCAAGGCTCTCTTCCCTACAAATTGCCTGGCTTCCAGAACCCGAACCATAGCTACTCAAACCTAGAAATCATTTACAAGGTTGTTCCATGACATACAAGTCACATGTACTTAAACAAATCAATTCTACATTTGTTCTAGGCACTGGGGATGCCAAGGCAAAAAAAAATCACATAGTCCTTGATCTCAGGGAGCTTACAATCAAATGTGGGAACTATAGCCCATAAGTATGGTTTAACAAAAAGGGCACTGGACAGAGTCAGAAGAATTTGTTTCAAAGCTCAATTTCTCCACAAATCATCAGTGCGACCTTTAGCAATTCATTTCCTCTGAGTTTCATTTTCCTTATCTCTAAATTGGAAATAATCATGTTGTACTCCAAACCTAATAGTATTTTTGTGGGGAAAGTGTTTTACAGATGGTAAAATTCTTTGTGAGGTTCTGGGTCCCATCTACCCTCCCCACCTTCCATGAACACACACAGAGGCCCTTCTCAATGCTATGTCAATTTCAAGGCAGACTGTGGTTATGAGTTTTTTGTTGTTATCCACTCATTTCAGCATCTGACTCTTTGTGACCACTTTTGGGGTTTTCTTGGCAAAGATATTGGAGTGGTTTATCGTTTCCTTCTATGACTCATTTTTTTTTACAGATGAGAAACTGAGGCAAACAGGGTTAAGTGAGCTACCCAAGATTATGTAGCTAGTAAGTGTCTGACACTGGATTTGAACTCAGGTCTTCCTAACTCCTGGTCCCCCATTCTATCCACTGAGCCATCTAGCTGCCTACCTATAATGTAGGTGGGGGGAGGAAGAAACATACATCAAAAGTTTTATTCAGAATACAATAACTTCATAGCAATGCAAAATTATTAAATGTCACTTGGGTAATGTAAACATTGATTTATATGAGCCTTCAGAGGAAGAGGGGGAGGGCAGCTAGTGGTGCAGTGGATAGAGCACCAGTGCAGGAGTCAGGAGGACTTGAGTTCAAATCTCACCTCAGACGCTTGACACTCACTAGCAGTGTGACCTTAGGCAAGTCATTTAACCCCAATTGCCTCATCCTGGGCCATCTCTAGTCATCCTGATGAATATCTGGTCACTGAATTCAGATGGCTCTGGAGGAGAAGTGAGGTTGGTGACCTGTACAGCCATCCTTCACTCAAAACAAAGTCAAGTGCAAGTCATGTCATTATTTCTCTGATGGCATGATCTTCTTCGGCAATGAAGGACAAACACACACACACACACACACGCACACACAGAGGAGAGAGGGATGGCTGTAGGGGAGATTGGACTAGGATTTTAAAGACTGGAGTATGTTAACCTTCAAACCTTAGCTACTTAGTCTTCTTCTATCACATCCTATAGAGGGTTGGTGTCAAGAGTAATATAGAAGCTATGACCTTGAATTGTGCATCTTAAGTTTTATTTTCCACATAGGACATTGGCCTTAAAAAGTATTGAAACTGCTTTGAAACTCAGTTGGCTTAGAAGAATCATACTCAGACCATGGAGATAAGTTCCGGTTGCCTAGGCTCCCAAAGACAGCTCCTGAGGATTCAGCAGTTACTTCTTCAGGCTTCTGAGCAGCCGATCAGCATGGTCCACAGAGAAATTCCATTGAATTAATGCTGTGTCCTTATTCAATATGTTTTTCTTGCTGTGGCTAAATAAACCTCCTTTTATTAACTGTTAGACAGTCTTTGAGAGTTGGATTTTGCTCCAGTCTCAAACCTGAACTACCAAATGGGTGCCGTGGATAGGCTATAGATCACGAGTCAGGGAGATCTGAGTTCAAATCTGACTTCACACACTTCCTAGCTGGGCAAATCCTGAACAAATCACTTAGCTTATATTTGCCTCAGTTTCCTAATTTGTAAAATGGAGATGATAAAATTTGTAAATATTTGTAAAGTATTTTGCCAACCCCAACATTCTATATAAATTCTATCTTCTACTGATTGACACAACATTGGCAAAGGAAAAAATATATTATGCAAACAGGGATTCTTAACCTGGGACCTATTAACTGTTTTTAAAACTATTTTGATGATTGGTCTATTTCCAAAGATGATCGGGGAAAAAGAATAAGAACCTGTATGCTAAAAAATGTGGTGTCAAAGAACTGGAAATTGCAGGGATACCCCTCAGTGGGGAATGACTGAACAAGTTATGGCATATATTGTGATGGAATCCTACTGTGTTATAAGAAATGATGAGCTGATTGATTTATGAAAACATGGAAAGACTTCCACCAAATAATGGAGTGTGAAATGAGCAGAGCCAAGAGAACATAGTATACAGGAACAGTAATGTTGTTTTATAAAGGACTTTGAACAAAGAAGTCATTTTGACTATTATAAATATCCAAATTAACTATAAAGGACATATGAAGGAAGACTCTATCTGCATCCAGAGAAAGGACTGATAAATAGATGTGTAGAATAATCATATATACATTTATATATATATATATTTGTGTTTAGAGGTAGCAATCTCTAGGGTGAGGGATAGGGCAGAAAAAAGGGTATTAAGAGAAATTTACATGATAATTGTGTTTCGTATTTGAAAAGAATAGCAAGTTGTGCATAGTAGATTTGCAGTTTCATGTGCAATCTACTTTTTTATTGTACTATATTATGGAAATGTGTGTTTTGTTCCGTAAATTAGAAACAAAACAAATTTTTTTTTTAAAAAAAGAACAAATGTATAAACAGAGGTTCTTAACCTGGGACCTATGAACTTATTTTTAAAAATTATTTTAATAACTGCATTTTGATGTAATTTCTTTCTTTAGTGATCTTATGTCTTCATTTAAAAACATTACTTGAGAAGTCCCCATAGGCTTCACCAGCATGCCAAAGGGCACCATGACTCATAGACATCCTTTCCTAAAAGCTAAACATTAGCTTGATATAAACTCCAAATACCCAAATAAAGCTTCCCAGTAATCCCCCTCGGTCTTTATGTTCATAGTATTCAGATAGATGGAGGAAGTCCAACAAGAAGAATCTGACTAGATGGAGAGTAGGAAGGGCACCAACCCTTAGGTTCTATGATACCATTGTTCCTATCCTTTCCGTATGGTATATGGTGTCCAAAGATCTGCCCCGCTAATGCAGAGAACTTGACCACTAAGTGGCGAATTACTTGGATTCTAGAAACTCATGAAAAAAAACAAAACAAAACTATGTGCACATAGTTGAGGGAGAGTGAGTTTATTTCTATCAGCATTATCAAAGGAGTGCGCCCACTGAGAAGTCACAGATCCTTGGAGAAGGTAAATAAATCTCCATAATAAATCTCAATCACATCAACCCCCTCTGCCACCTCTAGCACCCTGTCTTGCATACATTAAATAACCCCAAAATGTGTTGATTGCCAATGTTTTAACATCCAATTTTGCCTGAATAACCTGGGTAATTGGCCCAATTTTTGTTTTGCTTTATTGCTTGGGACTTAACTGAATAATATAAGCGATAACGTGACAGTGATTGCTACTCTACCCAATTGCATCTTTCTCTCCTAGGAATTCTTCTCAAGACTTGGGAGTTCTACATTGTTTCTTAAGTAGAAGAGGATGTGTTCTCTAATCAAGCACACATGTCCAGTAAACACATCAGAACCTCACTGATTGCTGACAATGAATTGTCTGTCAGCCGAAGTAAGGTCTCAAAACCATATCAGGGACCCTTTTGGAGGCTTTTTCCGAAGGCCTTTTTTTCCCTCTGGGGTAAAATTTGAGGTAGGACGAGAAGAAAAGGAAAAGCTTCCCCAGAAGAACAACTCTGTCAAATTCTAGCTGTATTGTGTACTATTTACATGCCCATGGATGACAGTTAGTAATAATAGCTCTTAATAATGATAATGATGGCTAATATTTGTATAGGTGCTGCAGTGGATAGAATGCTGGTGCCTGGAGTCAAGAAGACTCATATTCTTGAAGTTAAACCCAGCTTCAGACCCTTACTGACTGTGTGACCCTGGGCAAGTCACTTCACTCTGTTTGTCTCAGTTCCCTCATCTGTGATAATGAGGAGAAGGAAATGGCAAACTACTCCAGTATCTCTGCGAAGGAAACCTCAAATGGGGACACAAAGAGTTGAACATGACGGAAACGACTGAATAAAAGCGAAGTATTTATAAAGTACTTTAAGGTTTACAAAACACTTTATATGCATCATCTAATTGGATCAAATCACCTAACCTTCCTGTGTCTCATTTCCCTTACCCATAAATCATAGAGGGCCAGGTTTAAAGTTAGCATCCAGGAACTTTTCATGCCCCTTCACCCTCATCCATTATGCCAGATGTTGAAAAGGATGAAACATGAGAGTTTGGGAAGAGAGCACAGGATCCTAGCTCCGGAGCTATTATTTTCCACAATTTACAGACGAGGAAACTGAGCTTGACAGAAGTCAAGTGGCTTGTCTAGATTCACACGATAGTAAGTCTCTGAAGAGATATTTGAATTCAGTTTTTCCAGATCTGAGATCTAGCTCTTGATCCGCATCAACCCCTTGACTGCCTGTAAATGGTGGAAAAATTTAGAGGAATGGATCTGAAACTCGAAAGAATTTTCTTCCCTCCAATCTGGAAAGGCATATGGTTGGTATTTCTCTTCCACACCTGGAAGATGTGTTTGGCTAAGGGCATAGGGAGAAATGAGCAAATTGGCACATTCCAACATGGAAGATCTGGAGCAGCCTGCCTCTTCTGGGACTGAGGCTCTCATCTATGTGGCGTAGCTTGCATCTACCTGGGAAATCAGAACCTGAAAATCTGTCCCAGTTCAGCCTGCAGCACCAGGTTGGGCACTGGCCAAGACCATATCATGCCTGTGATTTGGTCTCTGGGTGTTGCTTGTATTCAAAGATGGCCTGAGCCACTTTGTCATTGGGTTGTGACATCAGTTGGACCCCAAGACTGAATTATAGCCTCACATTCAATCAAGGATCATCTATTATTCTATACATTATCCATCATTGCTATTATGCTGCTTAGAAGACAGAGCCGGGCAGTGATATACACAATGTGCACACACCTGAGGTGCTTTAAACCTATCAGTAATCAACACTGTGAACAGAAAGATTGGGCTCAATGAGAAGAAGGAAAAGGAAAGAAGAATTGAGTGGTTTTTCTCATGAATAACAGTAGCTTTGTAATTATTTCTCACTGAATAGGAAAATCTGAACTCTCCCAAATTCAGTTACCTTCAAATTTATATCCTCCCAAAAGAATTTGGCTTAGGACATACCCTCCTTTACCTCCCCAAAACAGAATAAATTCTTTTCTAACAGATTACTGAATAGTCTGTGGTTGACATAATAAACACTAAAATTCAGTCTACAGGAAATGGATAAATTTGTGGGGTATCCCATACACCTGTATGTATTTAATCAGAAAATTACATTCAATTCAATTCAGCAAACATTAGGAGCCCTGGAAAGCATATTACTTGAGGTTTACCATCCACAAGATATACTTATATATGAATCTAACTATTACAGATGTGGACTGTTTCAACACAAATGCTCATAATTATCCATCAGGGTTTCCTGCCTTCCCCCTTCCAGTAGCTTTTCAATAAAAATGGGGAAGTAATACTTGTTTAGGGCCTGTTAGACCTTCTTGGACATTCATTCAAAATAGGAGTTGTGTGTATTTGCTTTTTGCTTGTAAACTGGATTGAGTTGTACAGTTAAGTGCTTTGAATTGGCTCCCGCTGTTATGGTGATGGATGAAGGCTTAAGTAATTGGCATCTAGTGCTTTCCTTAATGCTGTTAGCCCCTGATTTCAGAGGTTAGAATAAATGTAAAGCATTCTTTTATTGAGTCTGGGTTCTTTAATTACATTGAACACTGGGCTTTTCATACAACAGCCTTTGCAAAGACCATCATCATAATGAAATATATTTACAAATCAAATACAGTAATGAGCAAGTGAGTATATTAAAATGCAGCTCCTTCTCCAAGTTAGCCAGGAAGAAAGAGATGAACTTCTGCCGATGATGCCTGATCTCAGTTTATTCTCACTGACTGTAACTGTGTCACTAGAATCTAGCTGTGAATTCCTTCAGTCAATAGGTCGATTGGATGAGCAAACGTTTACTCAACTTCCTCAAAAATGTTGGATTGGAATGTTGACTCAGTTATAGCTCTTCTCCTCTGGAAGCAGCATGGGTTCTTGCCTTCTTGTATGAGTGAGAGAGCCCTGCCTCCATCTCCAGTCAAATCTTCAGCCAACTCTCTCCAAGTCAGTTGAAAACCTAAAAACCTGATTTCAAAAATCAGAGGGTCTGATATGAGTGTTTCCCAAATTAATTTGACTAGGAAATAGTTAGACACTGCAAATGGATTCACATTATCACTCCACACCTATCAAGGTAGCAAAAATGGATTCATTTTTGGAAGGGTTGTGGGAAGAGAGGCACACATTCATTGCTGGTGGAACAGAGGATTGGTTCAGTTATTCTGGAAAATAAATTTAGAATGATGTAACAAATGTTACCACCTTGTTCATATCCTTTGGCCCACAGATCTTACCACTGGAACTGTATGCCAAAGAGTTTATCGATAAAAAAGAAATGTACAAGATGTACAAAAATGTTCACAGTAGCATTACTTGTGATAACAAAAAGCTAGAAATGAAATATGTGCCCAGTGATTGGGGAATGACTGAACAGATGGTAGTTTAATGTATGTAATGGAATATTATTGCTCTGTAAGGAATGACAAACATGAAGAATTCAGAAAAAAAAACACGGGAAGACTTATACAAAGTGATACAAAGTGAAGAAAGGAGCTAAAAAAAAATACGCACACACACACAAGATGGCAAAAAATGTGAATAAGGTCAACATGGAGAGGATAGAAAACTGGTTAATTATATCCATGACTGTTAGTACTATACTTTATAATTTAAAGGCATATTCCTCTTGTATGTACACATACATACATGCACACAAACACACGCATGTACATATATATGTATTGGTTTGACCCATAAATGAGAATATCATAGAATATGATGGCATGGAGAATTCATGAGATAAAAAGGAAGTTAATAAGGAAGCAAAATAATAGGAATTCTGTCTATTTTCAAGCTGGAAAATTGCCTCATATCTATTTTTAATGCATATAGATTTTCATAGGTCCAAAGTCCAAGGAAACACCTAGTGAAGCTCAGAGAGAATTGACCATGAGTAATGAACTCTTTTGCCACAGCAACTTTCAAAGAATGTCTACTAGATTATAGAAGCATCGCTACCTGTAACCATGGAGGAATTAAGTTACAGAACTTTGAAGTACTACAGTAAGTTGAGAGTTTCTTATTTAATGTTTTATAACCAGGCCATGCTCTACCTTTATTACATATTACTCCCTTCCACACAGTCAACAGTCCAGCCATATTCATCTTCTTGTTGTCAGAGGCAACTAGATGGCACAGTGGATAGAGTAGCCTGCAGTCTACTGGTGCAATCTTGGGCAAGTTACTCAAAATCTGTCTCCCTCAATTTCCTCAAGAGTAAATGGAAATAATCCTAGCCTCTGCTTTCCAGGGTTGTTGTGAGCATCAAATGGGATAATATTTTAAAAATGCTTAATGGTGTCTAGCACATAGTAGGCACTTAATAAATGATTATTCTCTTTCACCAATTCATATGACATTCTTTTCCCCGTTTCCATGTCTTTTCACAAGCTATCTCCCATTGCTAGAAGACTCTTCCTTCTGAACCTCACTTCTTAGAATCCTTGGTTTCCTTCAAGGCTAGATCAAACTACCATGTTCCTGGACCACATTAAGAGATGCATAGCAACCAGATAAAAGGGCTGCCTCAACCAGACCATATCTGGATGTTGTAGCACATTCAGAGGAGACCAATTAGTAAAAGACTTGTACTCAGTTCATTTGAAGATGGTTCCTTGAAAGAATTCGCTTAAAAAATTGGAAGTGTTGACCCTGGAGAAGAGTGCAAGGATAGAACAGAGTATGATAGCTGTTTTCAAGGGTTTTCGGTTGGTAGACTTGTTTTACTTGGACTGAGAGGGTAGAGCCTGGGGTAACAAAGAAAGTTATGTGTTTGCTCAGTAGAAAGAAAACACTTCTTTCCATTTGAGTTGTCTGAAAGGAAACTGCCCTGCTCTGGAGTCAATGGGCCTCTCCTCCTAGGAGGTCCTCATATAGAGCCTAGATGACCAGTTCTTGGAGATAGTGAAATGGGGATGCTTTTGCCAGGGTAGGTTGAACTGAATGGCCTTTAGGTCCCTTCCAGCTCTGAAATTTGATGAATCTGCACTGCTCAAAGTCTATCAAAACAAATTCCTTTTTCAGAGAGGAATGATAATGTATGAGGAACGAATGGCCACTCCTTAGGCAGAGTTAATCTCAGGGACTTCAGAGAGGGACTATTCAGGGATAGGATAAGAATCCTTTTGTAATTTGGTGGAAAAAAATCCTAGGACTGGCCACTTAATCCTTGGCGGGGACATACAGGCTCCTGGTTTTTCTCCACCATATTTCTCATGAATTTTTATTTTGTTTTGTTGTAAAGTATTAAACCAGGTCCCTCTTCTGAATATGAACTTTTTTTGATATCAAAGGTGGTTGTTTTCTCAAATGAGACATTATAGGAAAAGCAATTTCCAAACCTTAGAGTGCCATATAAATTTTAGCATTACTATTATTATTAAGCCATGGGGAAACTCTGATTATTTTTCATAAATATGTCTTTATTGCATTAATTCAAAAACATCAGTCTTTAAGCAGCTCAGGTTATCACTCTTATAAGACTAAGAAGTAATATCCAAAAACTTCCTAACCACTCAGGCAAATCATTTCCCTTCCCTGAGTCTCAGTTTCATCATCTGTAAAATGAGATGGTAGAATGAGATGACCTCTGAAGTCCCTCCCAGCTCTAAATGTAGAATCCTGTGATGGTCACCGTCTAAATCATTTCTCAGTAGCTAGGGAGGTAACATAGGTGTTCAAATTAAGTGAGAGAATAGGAACTTGGAGGATTCCAGCAAACAATTTGATTGCAGGGAACAGGGAGTCAGAAGGCCTGAATTATTATTCTAGCCTACTAATAACAAGATATTTTCCTGCTTTATGCCCCCGTTGCTCATCTAATGAGATGGGACTAGAACGATCTCTAGAGTGTTGGGATCTAGAAGTAGAAGGGGCTAAAGAATTAATTTAGTCTCACTCTCTCAGGGGAGTTAGCTAGGTGGAACAGTGGAGAGAGCATGATCTGGAGTTGGAAAGACCTGAGTTCAAATGTGACCTCAGACACTAGTTATGAGACCCTATTCTGGTTATTTAGCTTCTCTCTTCCTCAGTTTCCTCATCTACAAAATGGTGATAATAATAGTACCTATATCCTACAGTTGTTGTAAGGACCAAATAAGCCAATATTGGTAAAGCACTTTATAAAAACTTAAAGGCTATGTCAGCTATCATACAAATGAGGAAGTGTTTTGCCCAAGGCAACATCACATCATAGGCATCATAGATAGCCAAATGGCATAGCAGAAATAGACTCAGAGCTTGAATCTTCACCCTGACCCTTAGTAGCTCTGGGATGCAAGCAAGTTCACTAATCTCTGAAAACCTCAGTTTCCTCATCTCTAAAATGGGACAATAATTGTGCCACCTAACCTCAGAGGGCTCTTATGAGTAAAGAAATCACATTGCAAACTTAAATGTGCTATGGAGGTACAGATGTATTATTGAGTAGAGTCAATATTCACCCCTACCCTCCCCATTTTTCTGATTTAAAATTTCTGTCTTCAAATCCAAATCCCTGTCAGATGTAAAATGATGATTCTCATTCCCCTCCTTACCCCCTACCCTGCCCTTTTAAAACAATTGTTAGTTTTTCTTTATCCAGGAGGCCATCTTTAGCCCAGATCTAAACCACATCAACTCAGAAAACAAAGTATCCCAGCCACTCTTGAACTTTGCCCTCAAATGCCCGTCACAGGTGCCCTCCTTGAGCCTTGACCCCCTCAAACCCTACCTTCTCAGACTGAGCTGGGCCACTGTCCTCCTTAATCTGGAACAGGCATTAACTTAAACTGGCCACTCAATCTAGGAAACCAGCTCTGGTAATGGGAGTTAATTCTTATTGGGATCAGATGTGTTCTTGCCCCCTACACACATTTTTATTCATATTTCTCCCCTGTTTGGTGATTCTCAATCGGAGTTTTCTAATAACAGATCATTTCTTTTTGTCTAACTTTAATCTGGTCCTGTTTGACAAGCGCCATCCTTTTCATTGAAGGGTAAGACCACTTAAAGAAAGGCCAATAAGCCTTTGCACTGCTCAGCGGGCTCGGGTGATTTGTCACCCTGCGCGGTGGTGGTCACACCAATGGATTTATCTCAAGGTAAATGGAGATGCTGAGACCCGGGACCCGGAGCTTTGATTAAGGCCCCCTTTTTGCAGTGTTGATAGATGTTGCTTGTGTTTATCTATTTGAAATGCCACTAAATCTGTGAATACAATGGGAAAAGAGAGTACTTTGCAGCTGAAAACATATTAGTGATTTATGTTTCGCTAAGAAGTACAATAAAGAGACAGAGGCTATTAAGGAGAGCTATTTTCATGAGAAATAGTTCAGCTTAAAACATTATCAACCCCACCTTGATAAAGACTTCCATGCATGCATAATCATGTTTACTTATCCCTTTAGTTTGGCTTAATATACACAAGAACACCGGGCTCGGCAAATATTAATAAGTTAGTAAGCAGAATATTTACAGCGAAGGAGGCTCTGCAATGTACTGTTGAGACATCACAATGGAACGTTGAGACATCGCAACAGAATGTTCTGCATATTAATTTCCCTTTTGGAGGAAGGGGCTCCTAATATACTTAACCAAGACTCTTGCAAGTTTATCTGGACTGCAGATTGCAGTTTTGAATATGACTGACCACTATCTGTAGTATTTTGTCCCCCCACTTCCCCAACACAGCTCCACCCTACCCCACAACATTTTAGTAGAAATAACCAGTGGGATGACACGTAAAGATGATAATACATGGATATAACTTATCACATGCATCAATGTCACCAAGACGGACTCATTTAAATGAATAGGGTCAGATGAGAGTGCTGTATCACCCTGACTTGTGTGACAGTTACAAATGCATAACCTGGTCTGCATAATAGTAGTGTACAAACCAGCAGAGATTTGTAAACTTGGTTCATTTCAACCAGAACTGACCCACAGGAATGGGAAAGATAAAAAGGAGGTGGGGGGCGGAGGAGAGAGAGACACATACAGAGAAGGCAACTGAGCTGTCTGTCGGGGAGTTAAGTGATTTTGTATTTCGTTGTTTAGCAAAATCCTAATGAGCTTTCATTTCCTTGGGCTTGACTAGGGACCACGGACCAGAGACCACAGCGAGACAGATGAGCTGTTGTTTATGTACAGAAAGGCTGAAGTCGGGGGTGGGAGAGTGTCGCTAGGAAGGAGGAGAGAAACATTGGAGGAGAGACAGCCCTGCTGAATACCTAGAATCACGAGAGTCCATATTTCTCGAGCCAGCCGTACATGCCGGCAGTAATTAGGTGTTTGGTTATTTTCCGAGCGGGTGCTATGATTTATTGAAATGTTCCAAGAATTTCTCATCGGAGCTAATGAACAATAGTTGGGGGTGGTGTGTGTGTGTGTGTGTGTGTGTGTGTGTGCACCTGGAGCGTGCAAACGATCCCGGTAAGGGATGTTTCAGCTAGGCGATGCCCCTGTCTGGGGCTTGGCACTGCAACCAGCCGCCCTCACTGCCTGTCTCTCTCGCTGAGCGCTGCGATCTGGCCAACACCTGCACCTCATTTGCTTTGCCGAAGCGCCATGACCCGTCTGCTGATGGTGAGCTTTCCCTTTCATCCTTAGGCTGATGACAAGTTATTAATTACCGCCATTAGCGGCAGCAGCCAGCCTGAGATCTTTGCTGCTCTCTGGAGGTGAGAACCTATGCTGCCCGGATGCGGGGAGAGAAAAGATGTGAAGCACTGGGGCAAACAGAGCGACAATCTGCCCAAAAGGGATTGTGAGATGGTGAATAATTTATTAGAAAACATTTTTCTTTGTCCTTCCCACAGACCCACAAATCGTCCCTAAGCACTCTTTACCAGCCTTGCAGATAATGTACTTACACATCTCACAGCCTGCTAAATAGACTGAATAGGCCATGGAGTTCACCCTCCACACTGCAGCTTCCCGGTGCCCGGGCACACACACCAAACAACGACCTGTTCTCTTCCAGGAGCAGGGCTGGTGGGACTGCAGGTAATTGAATCCAAATGTAAATGGTACAATTAGGGCCAAATGCAATGGATGGCCCCTTCTCCTCCCTCCACACTCCCGACTTTTATTTCTCTATAGTTTAAACCATCCTGTATTGAGTTTGTCAGTTCCTGGGCACATTTTCCGCAAAAGTATGCAGGCAGACAGAATCCAGTTAAAGGAGGGGAGGGATGGGGTTTAAAGGCGAAGAGAAGGGAAATTACTCCAGGAGTCCCCATTAGAAGACTTCGAAGGCAGCACAGCATGGTGGGATCAGGGAGGGACAGGAGAGATCATTTATTCCACAGCATTGTTTTGCCAGCCCTATCCAAGCTGACAGGGCCTAGAAAAGAGGATATTACTAGTGATGGCAGCAAAAGGGTCATATTTTCAATTTGCCTACGAGTCACGTTTGTCTCCAGTCCCAAAGCCCACAAGCCTAATTTCCTCCTAACACAAAGTCTGGGGAGTCTTTGCTCATCAGCATCACCACTTTAGAAACACTACAGGAACAGCAGGAATCCCTCACTAAGTATATTCCTACTTTTAGGAAGGGGGTAAAGCTTAGAAGTGGGAGGTGTAGAGGTTTGAGGGTCAATTCATTTGTTCAGCAACTACTTATCAAGTACCTGCTCTGTGCCGGGCACTGGGGTGACAAAGATTAAAAGTGAAACCGCTCCTGCCCTCAAGGTGCTTATGTTCAGCTGGGAAAATAACATGTGAACAATTAAGTAAATACACACACAAAGTACTTTTAAAAAATTTTATTGATTCCTTCCTTCCTCACATTTTCCAAAAATCCGAAGGGAATGATTAAAAACCTCTAAAAGGAAACTGAACAAATTCTACTTTCATCTTTTTTTTGACAGGGTCTAGACCTGTGATTTTGTCAGTGTAGGTAATTTTCAGGGAAGAAGCTCCATCTACTCCAAGATCTCTAAAAACTGCTTATTGCACTGAGAGGTTCAGTGACTCACCCAAAGTAATTTCAAGAAGGGTAAGGGTGCGAGCAACAGAAAAAACTGCAGTGGCTCCCTATTACCCCCAGCACCAAATATGGCCCCTCTCTTCACAACTTGGCCCCTTCCTGACTTTCCAGGCTTCTCATTTCCATGTCTACACAGTTTCCTTTTCCATGAATTCTGGAAGACCTGGATTTTACTCTAGATCTTGCAGATTCCAGATCTGAAACTATCTGTTACACCATGCTGCCTCTCCATTTTATCAACAAATGTGACAGTAAAGAATATACTATCTTTTTTTACTGCTCCTCTGTAAGGATCATGGAGCTTTTCCATCAGTCCTGTGGTGAACCCTCCTATACGTGTTCTCTCCCCCTATTAGAATGTGAGCTCCTTGAGAAAGGGAACTACCTGATTTTCTGTTTGGATTCCCAGCACTTAGCGCAGTTCTTGGCACATAGTAAACACTCAAATGCTGTAAAATGGAGATAATAAGAATGTCTACCTCACAAGGTTGTTATGAGGATTAAATGAGATTAGATATAAAATACTTTGCAAACCTTAAATAACTATCTAAACATGATGATAATGATGACGATGGTGATGTAATTCATTCATCATGCTTTGTATCATATAGATCCTTTCACCCCAGGGAGCTATGCCTTATCTGTGGCACACTTCCTTCAATTTGTCCATGGATTCTCAACCTCCCAGATGTTGGTAATCCTTCCAGTGATACTGATGACAGCTGATTCATGCCTTCTCATCCTGTTTGTTTCTGGGCCATGTCTTTCCTTAGATGCTCCACTGAAGAGCCACCCAACCTGTTGGCGTGGATCAGTTCCATTTCTTATTCCTTGTTTCCACTGAGTGCCTGGTTCACCTCCTCTGTTGATCACACATCTCTTGGATGGATAACGTCTCTTCCACCATTTTTTTTTTGAGGATCATCTCTGAAAATGCACTGCAGCCTAATAGTCCCTATCCAGGGTATCTCTATTTCTTGATGAGTCAAGATGTCTTTTGATTCTTCAGGGAATAAGACATCTCAGGACTCAGAGTCACCATGGAAGCATTGATGTTAAGAAGGTGGGGCTTTATATCAGGGAGCAGCCTTGTATCATTCGAAACACTGGTTAGTTTTTCAAATGGAATCCAGTTCACTCTCTTCTCCTGTTCATAAGAGCACAGATGTAGCCCTCTACATTGGATCCAATCCTCTCATTTTATTGATAAGCCAACTGAGGTACCAAAGTTAAGTTATTTTTCCAAGGGCACACGGCTAATAAGAGTCTGAAGCAGGATTAGAATTCAGAGCTTCCTGATGCCACATCTAGTGCTTTACATACAGCACTACATAGTTGCCTATTCCATTCATTTTAAAGAATTCTTTTTATTGATGTAGTTTGACTTCACATCGCCTAAATCCCCCCTATATTTTTCCCTTTCTTCTCTCAGAGAGCCATTCCAGAGAGCAAATATTTTTTTGAAAAAGAAAAGAAAACATCAGCAAAACTGATCAATACATCAAACAAATCTGACATTATAAGCAAGGTTCAGTACCAATGAACTGTTCCTCCTCCATCTCTGCAAACAAGTTAGGGGGAAGTGTCTGCTCATATTCAAACAGCTAGGTGTCACAGTAGATGGAGAGATGGACCTGGAGTCAGAAATACCTAAGTTCAGATCCTGCCACAGCCACTTCCTAAGTTTAAGACCCTGGGAAAGTCACTTAACCTCTAGTGGCCTCAGTTCTCTCATCTGTAAAGTGGGGACAATATTAACACCCAACTCCTAGGGTAATGGTGAGGATCAAATGTGATAATGTTTGCAAAGTACTTTGTAAACCTTAAAGTGCTATACACATACTAACGATTATTATTATATCTCTTCTTTGGGTCCAAGTTTGTTCTTTGTAATTTTGCGGAGTTCCTTTTTGTTTGTTTGTTTTATGACTGTGTTCTTTCTACTTACGTTGTTAAAATCATTACATGTATTGTTTTCTTGTCTCTCCTTACTTCATTCTGCATCAGGTCATACAGATCTTTCCAGGTTTTTCTGTATTCATCATACATCATCTCTTACAGCGCTGTAATATTCCATTACATCTATATATGGCATTTTGTTTAGTCATTCTTCAATCATTGTTTAACTTTGTTTCTAGTTCTTTGTTACTACAAAATGCACTGCTATAATATATACCCCCTTCTCTTTTGTCAGTGATGTTATTGGGATATATGCCTAGAAATGGAATCTCTGGGTCAAAGAGTGTGGATATTGGAGCCACTTTATTTGCATAACTACAAATTGTTTTTGCTAAAATGGTTTTGCCAAAATCTCAGCCCTACCAATGAAGATTTAGTGTGCTAGTCTTGACTCTTCAATTTTAAGCCAAGTTCATAGTTCTAGTGGAGTACTTTTCCAACATATTTCCTGATTTACTGACCCAATGAACTGGCCATGCAACTGCATGCCATACTCAAGTAGGAATTATTTTGTCCTTTGTATCTGCATCCCCAGTACCTAGCACAGTACCTGGCACATGGAAGGCACTTGATAGACACATTTTTGAAACAGTTTATTAGTCAGACTATGGGAATTTTTTGTTCATTTGGTTTTTCCTGAGCAGTTATGGGTTTCATTGAGAAGACCTTACAGTATTCTTGATGTGATCAACACAATGACATCTGCAAACAGAAGCAAAGGGAAGAACTCTTCATCTACCTCAAGACAATCCTTATTCTGTGCACCCAATCCAGGACATTGTCCATGAAGGTAAGATACATTTTTGGCAAGTGTAAGAGGGAATAAACCTCCAGTATCAATAGGGCTTGGGATAATGAACCCAGAATTTGATACACAAGCAAAATTTGACCTCTTTTTATATTTCAATTAATATTAATCTGAGGCATGGTATAGTGAATTAAAGAGCTGGCCTTAGAACCAAGGAGACCTGGGTTCAGGTCTTTCCTCTTACACATGTTAGCTGTGTGACCCATTAACTTTTCAGTGCTTCAGGTAAATCTCCAAAACAAAAAATGCTGAAAATGTGCCAATCTACATTAGCAAAGGGAGAGTCTTCATCCAGGAGTAGGTTGTGCCAATGAAGTCATAATTCCAGTCCTTTGTCCTGTCCTTGACATTAGCTGCCTGGGAGTCAGTATCCCAGTGACTGTGTTTTTAAAGGAATCATGTATAATCTTGATAAATCTCCTTGTCATTGCCATTCCTGTGAGTGAAGTACTACCCATCTCAGGACAATGCTAGTGCCTTCTCTCTAAGACTACATTCCATTTCTTTTCAAAGTACATAATTGTATGTGTCTTCTCTCCCATTAGAAGGGGAGCTCCTTGAAGGCAGAGACTACCTTTTTGCCTTTCTTTATATCTTCAGTATTTTGCCCAGTGCCTGGCACATAATAGGTCCCTTATAAGTATTTGATGACTGACTGATGAGTAACAACACCAACTAGCCAACAATGTGAATTAGTTTGACAGATCAATATTAATGCCTATCATGAAGATTTGTAGGATCAAAGGGTATAAGCTACTGTCCAAAAGTGGAACTGGTTGCCTTCCTTTCTGGTGAACTCTTCTTTCCTGGTAATCTTCAAGCAAAGATTGGAGGACCAGTTAGTTGGTAGTTATGGCAGATATTCCTGAACATTTGTGGGTGGACTACATGGGAGCCACCCCTTTTAACTCTGAAATTCTGTGACTACCCACAATTCTGATCCTGAGAACTTGATAGTTACATAACGTGCCTACCTAGTAGTGGACATAACTCCAATGGCTTGGAGATCTCACTGATTTGGATGGTCTCTCCAACGATGCAAATTGTAATCCATTCTTTTCTACCCATCCCTCTGAGGAATCTTGTCCTTATTCTCATTCAAGTTCCCCACATGGGCTTCATCCAATGTAGTTGGGGCCTTTTTCTCCCTCTCTTCTGACATTGAAAGTATTCCAGTGGAAAGATCTGACTGTCTACCTGTCATTCCCCACCGTCTCCATATTACCAATCCATTTTTTTTCCTATGGTACATTTACCTGATGACCTCCTCTGTACTCATTCCTCTTCAGAGTTCCTCCTGGGTTGCATATTACTTCCTGCTTTCACTCACCCTGCACTTCTCCATTGCCATCTGTGTGAGATTCATTTTTAAATTCTTTACAAACTGTTGTATTCCATGTCCTATAGAAACACCAATGGAATGTTGGTATTAAACTATGGGCCCTCCTTTCATGGGAAGTTTAAGGTCCTAAGTATACATTCACTGATTTAGACCTAAGAGATCTTGGAAACCATTAAGTCCAACCCCGACATCTTACAAACAAAGAAACTGAGGCCCAGAGGTTAAGTGTCTTGACTATGGTCACAAAAATACTAAGAGTTTGCAGCAGGATTCAAACTCAAGTTTTCCCAATTTCCAAATCCAAGCACTCTCTCCATGAGTCACCCAGCTCTCTTTAAAGGACCTTTTCCATTTCCTGAAGGTAATCCAATCCATTCCCCTCCTCTTGTTCAACTCTGCACCTAACTCCTTGCCCAGCTATACTGTCTTGCCCCCAAAATACATCCTGATGTAAATTTTATTGGATATTAATAAGGAAAAATAATGGAGTGGCTTTCCTTTCCTGTTTCTTCAAGAGTCTCCTCAAACTTTCATCTGAGCCATGATGGTGGTGATGGGCTGACACATGGAACTCTCAAGAGGCCTGATTTTAGACCCTAATCTTGTGCGGCCAGTGATAAAGTAGATAAGACAGTGGAAGCCTGTGGCCCCACCCAAGATCTGTTTGTTTCTGTAGCGATGAATGGAACTTCTGTGAAGAGCAGCCTGTTATTTTAACACCTAGTCTCTTTTGACGCTGTGACCAGTTCACATGTACACAAGCCTTTCTTCAGGGAGATTCCATCTGTGTTTCCTCACCTGCAGGTGTGGGTGCTTTAATTAAAAGCTCTCACTAAGATGTTGTTATTTTGTGAAGGGATGTGAATTATAGCGAAGCCTAATTATGAAGGATAATTAGCAGCCAGGCGTCCCACCAGTTTGCTCTCTTGCATATACACTGGCAGACAAGACACAGAGATCTTGATCCAGGGGAGAGAGAACTGTGAGCTTCCTTGGCATTCTCCCAGAATTCCAGAGGAGGTTTCCTAAATTGTTGTGTGTGGCAGTGTTGTGTTGTGTGTTATAAAGATGACAGCAGTGGCATCCTCCTGGCAGCAGGATTTATACTTGAGTTCCTAATATCACCACCATAGCTTCAGTTCAGGAAGGGACCTGAGAGGTCACAGAGTCAAACCTTCTCACTTTACAAATGTAGAAACTGAGACGCAGTGTGACATCATAGGATTATAGGATTTGGAGTTGGAGGGACCCTTAGAGGTCACAGAGTCAAACCATCTCATTTTACAGAAGAAGAAAGCAAACAGAGTCCATGGAACTTTCTGGTTCATTTTATTCCCCACTTCCATGCTTTCCCACAATGCATGCCTATGTAATGGGGGAGACTGGTCAAGGAGGGCTCAGTTTTTAGGGCATACTCAATATCCACAAGGAGGCTCAATGAGTCTGCTTCCAGAAATGTGTGCTATAGGGCACTCCTTTCCTCCCCCTCTTCAAAGAAGGCGTAGATATCCTCTGTTTCTTGTCAGCCATCACATAGCAAAGAACAGTCTTCTAACTGGCTGTAGAGCCAGAATCAGTGAAGACTCCTAGAGGAGACAGTGAGCCCAGCCAGAGCTTGGGCTCCCTTTGGGGGCTCTCCACATTTGTAAATGACATCCTTGGGATATATGCCTAGAAATGAAATCTCTGGGTCAAAGAGTGTGGATATTTGAGCCACTTTATTTGCATAACTCCAAATTGTTTTTGCCAAAATGGTTGTACTAAATTCCAGCGCTACCAATGAAGCCTTAGTGTACTAGTCTTGACTCTTCAGTTTTAAGCCTAGTTCATAGTTCTAATGGAGTACCTTTCCAACACATAGCTCCTGATTTACTGACCCAATGAAATGGCCATGCAACTGCATGCCATACTCAAGGAGGAATTATTTTATCCTTTGTATCTGCATCCCCAGTACCTAGCACAGTACCTGGCACATAGAAGGCACTTGATAGACACATTTTTGAAATGGTTTATTAGTCAGATGATCATGCTCTGAGGACTGGACCTTAATTAGCCGGATTGTGCCCATTATGCCAGAAAGATACCACCTCCTCCCTTCTGCTTTGTTGATTCCTTTGGGAATCAGCTCCTGCACCATTCCCTGTGAGAAGCTTAAAAAAAATATCCCTAGTTGTTAACGTTCTCTCCCTCTCCTCTGATTGCCTTGTATGTACCCAGGACCTTAGATCCTAATTCTGGAGCTAGAAAGATCTTTAGGGATCATCTATTCTAGAGATTCTCAAAATGTGGTCCTAAGTCTCCTGGCGGTCGCAAAGACCCTTTCAGAGTGTCCAGAAGGTCACAACTACTTATGCAGTAATACAAAGAATTTGTATGGCAAATATTATTATGTGTAACCACATAAGTTGACAATTACAGCCTTGTTATGTTCTTTTTCCAATCTTAAGCCTATCAATTATTCCATGTTCAGTTCTAGCTGTTGGCCCACACATAGGTTCCTCAGGAGACAAGTAAGATGTTACTTGTCTTCCTGGCACAAGTCTGGTCCTCCCATCTCTTTGAGACTTGCCACATTTTTTCTGATCCATATAGTCTGGAGATTATTTCTGAGAATCCTTTGGACAGCAAGGAGATCAAATTAGTCAATTAAACCAAATTAAATCAATTAAATCAGTCAAATCAATCAACTAAATTGATTCAGGCCATTCACTGGAAGGTCAAACACTGAAGGTGAAGCTTAAATTCTTTGACCACTTAATGAGAAGATGGGACTCATTGGAAAAGACCCTGATGTTGGGAAAGATTGAAGGCAAAAGGAGAAGGGGACAGTAGAGGATGAGATGGAGTGATAATGTTATGGAAGCAATGAACCTGAGCTTGGATAGACTTTGAGAAATAGTGGAGGAGAAAAGGTCCTGGTGTGCTGTGGTCCATGGGTTCACAAAGAGTTGGACACAGCTGAACAACAAGATTGGTTGGGGACCAAGTTCTGAAGGACTTTAAACTCTAAGCATCTTTTATATTTGATCCTAAGGAATAGGGAGCCACTGTGGTTTAGCGTATAAAGGTATCACGTTGTCAGATCTGTGCTTGAGGATAGTCACTTCGGCAGGAGCATAAGCTAAATATGAGTGGACAGTGAGATGTGGTTACTAAAGAAAGTAACTAAATTTGACAAATTTCTATATTAAGTGCCATCTCTGTGCAGAAAAATGTCCTCCATTCTGGGTTTAAATACATACAAAGTTTAACTAGGATACCATGTCAGCTCTCAAAGAACTCATGGTCTACAGTGGAATAGATTAGATACTCAAGACACATGAATATAACAATCTACTGTTCGATAAACCCAAGGACCCCAGCTTCTGGGATAAGAACTCACTGTCTGACAAAAATTGCTGGGAAAATTGAATAACAGTGTGGTGGAAATTAGGCATAGACCAATGCCTGACACAGTACACAAGAATGAAATCCAAATGGATACATGATCTATGTATAAAGATTGCTATAAACAAATTAGGGGAGCAAGGAATAGTGTATTTTTTGGATTTATGGAGAATAGAGAAATTTATGACCAAACAAGAGATAGAGAACATTAAGAAGTGCAAAATGGATAATTTTGATTACATTAAATTGAAAAGTTTTTGCACAAACAAACCCAATGCAACCAAGATTAGGAGGGAAGCAGAAAACTGGGAAAGAATTTTTGCAACTAGTGTATGTGATGAAGGCCTCATTTCTAAACTATATATAGAGAACTGAGTCAAATGCACAAGAATATAATAATAATATAATAATATAATATTCCCCAATTGATAAATGGTCAAAGGATATGAACAGGCAGTTTTCAGAGGAATAAATTAAAGTTTTCTATAATCATATGAAAAAATGCTCTAAATTACTATTGATTAGAGAGATGTAAATCAAAACAGCTCTTAGGTACCACAGCACACCTATCAGATTGCCTAACGTGACAAAACAGGAAGATGATAAATGTTGGAGCAGATGTGAGAGAGTTAGAACACTAATTCATTGTTGGTGGAGCTGTGAGCTGATCTAACCATTCTGGAAAGCAATTTGAAACTATGCCCAAAGGGCTACAAAAATGTGCATACCCTTTGACCAAGCAATATTGCTTCTGGGACTCTATCCCAAAGAGATCATAGAAATGTACAAAAATTGTGGAGTACAAAAACTGGAAATCAAAGGTATGTCCATCAATTGGGGAATGGCTGAACAAGTTGTGGTATATGAATGTAATAGAATACTGTTGTGCTATAAGAAATGATGAATAGAAAGACTTCAGAGAGGCCTGGAAGGACTTACATGAACTGATGTTGAGTGAAAGGAGCAGAACCAGGAGAACTTTGTATATAGCAACAATCACAGTTTGTGAGGAATTTTTCAGGTATACTTAGTCCTTCACAACAATGCAAGGACCTAAAAAATTCCCAATGGACTCTTGAGGCAAAACACCTTCCACATCCAGAGAAAGAACTATGGAATTGGATCACAAAATGAAGCAGACTATTTCTCTTGTGTTATGTTTTGTTTTGTTTTATGATTTCTCCTATTCATTTTAATTCTTCTATGCAACATGCATTTAATAGGAATGTATGTGTGGAACCTATATAAGATTGTGTGCCATCTCAGGGAGGGAGTGGGAAGGGAGGGGGTAATATGAGGGAGGGAGTGGAAAAAAATCTAAGATATACGAAGTCATTGTTGAACACTGAAAACAAATAAAACAATTCAATTAAAAAAAACTTATGGTCTAGAATGAGGATAAAGCTCCAATACATAAAAATGATGAAGCATAAAATTACATTGTAAGCGAAAGAGAAAGAAGAACAGTAGAGCTCCCTAAGAGGGAACTTAGTATTGTAGTTAGAACCCTGGATCTAGGTTTGAGTCCTGCTGCAGATTTGTGTGGGCCAGGCATTTAACCTGTACCAGCCATGTTTTCTTATCTGTAGTTATTAATAGCATCTACTTTGCAGGGTTGTCCTGAGGACCCCTTTCTTTTCCCTAGGCTAATTATTCCCAGTTTCTTCAACTGACCCTCCTATGGCATATTCTCAATATCATGACTATCCTTTTCTCAATACTTTCAGATTATCGATGTCTTTCCTAAAATCTGACTCCCCAAACTGAACAAAGTCCAGATATGACCCAATGTATCTTCCCCGACAATGTCAGCTTTCATTTACTCTGTATGTGTTCTCTATATATGTATTTGTTTTAAAATTCTCCTCTTCTTTGCCTTTCTTAATATCTTCAGTGTTTAGCATAGTACCTGACACACAGTAGGTGCTTAATAAATATGTGAGGATAAATAATAAATTCTTTATAATTACTAATTAATGATTGATGGATCAATTGACTAGGGCAGAACACAGCAAGACTCTTCACTTCCTACCCATGGACACTAAGCCTCTCTTGATTAATAGCATTAACTTTGTTAATTGCCATATTATGGTATTAACTCATATGGATCTTTAGTCTACTAAATGCTCTAGCTCTTTTTTCACAGAAACTATGAAAACAATTCTGTAATATACTTGGGAAGCTGATTTCTGAAACGCAAGCAGGACCTTATATTAGCTCCTATTAAATCTCATCATGTTAGATTTGGTTCCTGCTCTGTCATTCAGTTGCAAGTTCTTCCAATATAGTTTCATCTGTAAATGTGACAAGTGTGGCATCTATGCCTTTTCCTAGGTCATTTGTGAAAATATAAAAGAGAGATTGCTCCTAAATGTTAATATGCCTTATCTTCACTAGCAACGTGCATCAGACATGCATGATGACAATACTTTGTGAGCCATTTTGGTTTGTCTCATCTCCAACTTGTTATTTGCCAAACCTCTCTTCAACAACTGAAGGACTGAAACATGAAAGAGAGATTAGATTTGTTCTACCTGGCCCTGGAGGACAGAATGAGGAACAGTGGGTAAATGGCTCTGGGGAGAGCGATTTAAGCTTGATGTCAGGAGAAACTTCCTCACCATCAGAGCTGTCCAAAAGTGAAATGGGATGCCCTAGGTGCAGTGGGTTCTGCAATTATTGGACGTCTTCAAGCAGAGACTGGATGACTATCAGAAATGTTATAGAAGGAATTCTTTTCCATTTCTGGGTCACCCTAGTTGGCCTCTGAGACCTTCTAAAAAGCTCTGAAGTTCTTTGATTCTGTTATTTATCTTTGCACCTACAACCCAATGGATTTTGCTTAATGGCTATGTCACAAATGTACATATATCAGCATAGTGCTAGGAGGCAGTGCTGGGTTGAGATTTGGGAGTATCTGATTTTAAATTCCACCTGTTTCACTTGGGAGCTGTGTGATCCTTGCTCAGTCTTTTCCTCTCTCTGCAATGTGGTTGCTCATTCTGAAAACTGGGGAAGATGATACTTGACCATCCTTATTTTACAGTTACCACAGGAAGAATGCTTGATAAACCTGAAAATGTTACAGAAAAGAGAATTCTTCTTAGGTCAACTATTTGTGATTTGGACACTTTGGGTGGCTTTCTGTCTTACAGAGAGAAAAATGAGCCCCAAATCCTGGAATTACAGAGAGTTGATAGTTGAATTGGACTTCAATGGCCATCTTGCCAAATTCATACCTGAAAAGAGGCCCTACTATATGTAATACACCCAACAAGTGGCCATGCAGCCTTTGCTGGTACCTACTTTCTCAATTAAAAAAAGATTAAACATTGCTTCCATGCCATCTACTTCAGAAGAAAGGTAGGATATGATCTTGTTCTATTCACAGTGTGATGGTTTAAAGATTGAACCCTAGTAAAGTTTACAGGCAAGCCATAGTGATGCTAAATCTACCAGCAATGAAACAAAAATAGCCCAGTCACTTTACAGGGGTTTTCCTGGCAACTGAGGAATTCAAGTGTGGAAGTGAGGCTGATGTCATAAAAGAGGAGTTTATGAGAGCTTCCAAGAGGAGTGGAAATCAGAGGAAAGGACACTTAGTTGGAAAGAGCCGTAAAAAGAGTTAGTGGGGAAGACTGGCTTTGAAAAGAAAGAGTGGCCAATACAGAAATGGTACCTTCCCCAGGGTGCCCCTAGGCTCACCTCACCGAATGGGCATTTCCATTATCTCAGCCCTTAGGGATCACTTTGCTCTTCTCAGGCGGTTACTGCCATTTAATTTGGGGATTTTTGGGGTGATGAATGGGATCAAGATTCGAGGTACAGGATTTAAAGCTAAGCTTCACTGCTCCCCAAAGAACAGTGTGAATGGGAAGACGGAAACACCTGGAAAGGAGGTTGCAACCTTTCCTGACACCCTAACTGCTAATACCTTCTCTTCCTAAGTCACCTTGTATTTATAAAATTCTTGTAAAGTGATTGTAAAGTGATTTATATGTTATCTCATCTGACAAGCAAATATTATGTGACTTACCCGGTGGTGCAGGGGATAGAGCAGTGGGCCTGGAGTTAGGAAGACCTGAGTTCAAATTCAGCTGAAACACTTGACCTTGGACAAGTCACTTAACCCCTGTCTGCGTCAATGTCCTCCTCTGTAAAATGGGAATAATATTAGCACTGTGCCTTCCAGAAATGTTATAAGAATAAAATGAGATATTTGTAAAGAATTTTACAAACCTTCAAATACTATGCTATTGTTAGCTTTTACTGCTGTTAATAATAATAGTGATCAGTCATCATAATCACCATTGTCATCATCTTTTACAATCACAGTTTCCTCATCTGTAAAGTGGGCATAATTATAGCTCCTACTTTATAGGATTGTTTTAAGAATAAAATAAGAAACTAAATATAAACCTCTTTAAAAACCTTAGAACCATCTATCAATGTGCTATTATTATTATTTATTTAACTTTTATATGCCTCAATTTCCTCATCTGCAAATCAGAACTTTAGTAAATTTGACCTCCAAGGTCCCTCCTAGGTCTCAATCGATGATCTTGAGATTTTCTGTTGTTCCTTCCCCCATTAGAATGTAATCTCCTTGAGAGTAAAGATTATGTATTCTTTGTATTGCATCCCCAGTTCTGGGTACAGGGACCGGCAAATAGTAGGTGTTTAATAAATGTGCATTGTTTAATTGATGAGCTTTCCTTCCTTGGAATCTTGTATACTTTGTATTTCCTGATTTTCTGTTATGTGTCATAGGCATCTGTGGAATAGTGGAAAGCTTGCCAGTCTCTCTGGCTGTGTGACCCCTGGGCAAGTCATTTAATTTCTCAGTGGCCCAGAAGCTCTTTAAAATGATAATTTTTAGAATAGCTGGTATCTGTCATCAGTACAGAAAATTTCTTTTTTTTTTTTTTTTTTATTTTTTAATGTTTAACAATCACTGCCATACAATTGTGATTTTATCCCCCCCACCTACCCCCCACTCCCCCCTCCCTCCCCACGACTGCATACAATTCTGTATAGATTCTACATATACTTTCCTATTGAGTGTATTTTCACTATAGTCATGCTATGTAGTCAGACTAAGATAAATGAAAGAAATCGTATAACAAATCAGAACATGATACACAAACACATACACATACACAAACATGATCTGTTACATTATGTGAGTGACTTCCATATTTATCTCTCTGAGTGTGGAAGGCATTTTGCCTTGAGAACCACCATTGGGATTTTTTTTTTTGTAAGAAGTTCTTGTGTTATTACAAAAATCTAAGTGTACCAGAAAAAACTCTCACACACTGTGGTCGTTGCTGTGCATAAAGTTCTCCTGGTTCTGCTTCTTTCACTCAGCATCAGGTCATATAAGTCCTTCCAGGCCTCTCTGAAGTCTTCTTGTTCATCATTTTTTATGGCACAATAGTACTCCATTACATTCATATACCATAATTTATTCAGCCATTCCCCAATTGATGGACATCCCCTTGACTTCCAGTTTTTGGCAACTACATAGAGTGCTGCTATAAATATTTTTAGTACAGAAAATTTCTTCCCCAAAGCTCCTTACATTGAAGAAGTTACAGATTCAGGCCCCAAATGCATAATTACTGCAGTTAGAGTACTAGTGGGTATGTGTGGTATCTCCTCTTAGTTCTTATTGGAAATTAGGACTGGAATGTATTTCAAAAAGAAGTCAGATGGTCCAATAATGTGAAGAACAACAATCCCTTATTTTGGCTGTTTTGAACTCACACAAGGGAGGGATCAATTACTATATAGTGAAACATCTAAGATCAGGGCCATGGGGAGATGAGACCATTAAGGACAGAGGGATTCAGGCAGATGACATAGCACCCCCATGGAGCAAGGGTCAGTTCTGGATGGGCTGGTCTTTGGATCAGAGAAGGAGGAAGGAGAAGAACCATAAATAATGATGGAGAGGTGGCCCATGGACTTGGCACATGAGCTTTTATCCAGGTCTCTTTCACTCCTTCCTATTGACATGAGAAATAGCTTAGTTCCCCTCACCTCCAGGAATGGACAGCTCCCTAGGGCAATTAAGCTCCTGCTAGGATGGGATGGATTCTTGCTCCAATGCATAGAATTTCCTTGATGGTGGGCACATCTTATCACCTCTCTGGACCTTGGTTTCCACATCTGGTTTCCTCATCCTCAATATAAGATGTTGGTGTTTAAAGTATCTCTAGGGTCCCTTCAGCTCTACAGTAGTTGCCATTTGTGATCCTTTAAGGGCTGAAAAGTGCTGTCCATATTTTGTCCCATTGCTACTGAACTCTATGGACAGAAGACTATTTAAATGACGTCCGGTTTGTACAGGCAGGGTTATCTATCATTCTCACCTCTCCAAAGGAAGTTCAGCCTGGTTAAACAGTACTCACCAATCCATGAGGCAGATGGTTTTAGATTACAGATAAAAACTATATAAAATTCTCTCATTTGTTATTAGTCAGGCAAGCATTGGTAGCAGAGAGGTTAAGATAAAAATAATGCCATTACTTTTATAGATTTGGGGGGAAGATGTAAGGAGGGGAAGCTGGATTTCTGATTGCTTCTATGTAAGAAACTCCTGGTGTGAAAACTCCAACCACCAATGCAAATCGGCAACTGGTGGTCAGTGATCAGCTCACATGAGCTTAATTGTAATCTCGATGATAATGATCCCAGGTCTTCGTTTCCAGTCCTAGTGTTTCTTGCAATCATTTACAATGACTACCCCATGACTCAGATGTATTCCCTCCTCACCTCCACTTCACAGAATCCCCAATTTCCTTTAAGTTTCAATTCAAAAGCAACTTTCAACATGAGACGAATCTCCTAGCCTTTCACTCCAATCCCAAGTCACCCTGTTTCTGTTTTATAGAGAGCTATATATGTACATGGTGTCTCCCAGTTATATTGTAAGCCCTTGAGGACAGGGCCTTTTTCATTTCTGTCTTTCAATCCCATTGTGCCTAGCACAAAGTGTGATGTACAATGGGTGCTTAATAAATAACCACTGCTTGATCAGTTTGCAATTTCTAGTCTTAGATAGCTGTCCGAGCCATGAAGAGATTAAATTACATGCCCATGCTCACCCAGAGAGTTTCTGGGGGAGCTAAGGCTCAAACCCTGGTTGTTCTCGCTTTTAAAGCCAGTTCTTTATCTATGCCAAGTGCTTCTCCATAAAGTAGTATAGTTAACATTCTTTGGAAAATATAATTGATTATACATTTAATTTTAAACTACTACAAAGCCCATTAAACATATGTTCCCAAACATACATTTAAAAATTAATTTCTCTGTTTAATATGCCTATAACAACTTATTAGTTTCTCCCCCTGAAGCCCGTTCTTTTCTCTGTCTATTCCTCTCTGATAACAAAGAGGAACTATATTCCATGAATATTAGGCTTGGAGTCAGAGGACCTGCGTTTAAATCCTGACCACAGTCAGCCCACTAACGTTTATTGAGTACCTACTATGTGCTAGGCACGGTGCTAAGTCCTGGGGGTACCAAGAAAGGCAGAAAACAGTCTGTTCTCAAGTAGCTCACAGTTTAATCAAAGAGACAGTAAGCAATCAGCTACATAAAAATAAAATAAATGGAGGCTAAGGAAGAGATATTCACCAGAGGAAAAGCATTAGGAAAGCCAGGAGGCATGGGACGCCAAGGTCTCGATTGAAGAGGAGGAAACAGACCAACGTCACAGGACATTTACTCCCTGTGTGGCCTTGGGCAAATAACTCAGTTCAATTTGATAAACATTTATTAACTGCCTACTGTGTACCAGGCATTGTGTTAAGCTTTCTGGGCCTCAGTTTCCTCAGTAAAAAAAGAAGGGATTGGACTAGGTAATCTCTTGGGTTCCTTACAAGTCTGGATCTATGGCTCTGTTCAATTATTTGAGAAGCAGTATGAGGAAGGGCTTGATTCAAATCCTGCTTGTGGATTATAACTGTGTGACCACAGAAAAGATGCTTGATTTTCCACCTGAGATATCTAGGGAGTGAAATCCAGTCTCAGAAATATATGAGTTCAGTGCCTGGCTTACTGTCTTTCTCTCTACTCCAACTCCTGACTTGATACTACAGGACTTTAAGACACTTGTATTGATATTTCCTTAAATCCTCTAACTCTCAGTTCCTCAGCTTCCTCATTTCCCATGACCAACTCCTCCACTCTACTTCAGCAACACCCAGAGGCAGGTCCTACTCTGGATCTTGCCAACACTCACAAGTGTTTATTTACCTTCCATACTTATAAACACCGATTTTTTCAATCTGAGGATAATCTTTTTATTATCCAGGTTTCCCTATGCCTTTTTGACTCCTAGACCTGCTCTTCTTTCTCAATGAGGTCTCAGATCGCTCTGTGGCTCAGTACTTCTCCCAGCCATCGTCCATGCACTGGCTACAGCTTCCTCCCTCCCTTATCTTAATCCCTTGATGGATCAGTTCAGCTAGACATTAACCTCTATTCTTGGAATCCCTTGCCCCCATTGCCCTATCAGCAATTGCACACACTTTGCCAAACACCAACCCTACATTACTCCCACCGTCCATTCCTTCTATTCATATATCACTGGACTGAGGCGGAGAAAATCATGCCTAGATCCACTACAAATTTATTTTGTGTAATCTCACCTGGTCCCTCACATGACAAAAAAAGAAACTCCTTTTCTCATTGATTCATTCTCTATCCCATTTACTTCAGCGGATGTTCTAAATCTTCTCATCTTTCCTCACACACCCCTTCCCCCTGCACATGGTCTCCCATCCTCTCAGCTGAGTACCTTAGCTCAAACATCAAGGGGAAAAAGAGGCTATTTGCTATAATCTTCATCTTTTCCAATTCTCATCATCTCACTTCACTCTGACATCATCCCCCACCATCTTGTCCCTTCAGTTTAGCCTGAGGAACTCCACTTTCTAATGAGGAGGTGGTCCAAAGAGCCCAGGCAAACTCCTCTATGTGCACATTTAATCCCCACCCCCCATCTCCTCACTTGAACCATCCATCCCCATGTCATCAAACTTTATCTCTTTCCCTCTTCTGCTAGACTCCTTGAAAAAGTCATCTATACCGAGTACCTTCACTCTCTCACTTTTTATTCCTAAACCCTATGCAATCAGGCTACCAAACTCATCGCTCAACTACAATTGCTCTTGCCAAAGTTACCAGTGATCTCTTAACTGCCACATCTAATGGCCTTTTCTCAGATCTCATCCTTCTTAACTTCTCTGCACCATTTGACACTGTTGATCTCCTCCTGCAAACTCTCTCCTCTCTGAGTTTTCATGACGCTGCTCTCTTTCTTGGTTTTCTCCTCTCTGACCACTCTTTCTCATTCTCTTTTGATGGACCTTGGCATACTTCCTACCTGTGGGTATCCCACGTGGTTCCAACCTTCTCTGTATGCTCTCGCTTGGTGATCTCCTCCAGTCCCATAAGTTCACTTACCATCTTGATGCCAGTGACTCCGAGATTTTTATATTCATGTCCTCTTCTTTCTTTTGCACTCCAATCCCCCACCTCCAACTGCCTCTTGGATACTTTGAACTACACATTACATTAGCATCTCTAATTCAACATGCCCAAAACAGAACTCACTGTTTTTCCCTCCAAATCCTCCGCTCTTATGTACGTCCCTATTCCTGCTGAAGACTGCACCCAGGTCACCAGCTCAGCATCATCATGACTCCTGACTCTCATACAACTCACACCTGCAATCTGTTGCCAGATTTGATGAGTCCCAGTCTCTCCAGTCTCTCTAGTCACACAGTTCCCTCACCACTTCTGGCTTCCTTCAAATTTCAGGTCAAATACCACCTGCTGCAAGAGACCTTTTCTGTTCCTATTCCCCCACCCCTACCCCCATACACACTTAAGTCTTAACTTTCAAGAGTCACATTCCTTCTCTTCTGTAAACAGCTTATGTCTTTTTGATTGTATCTTATCTCCCTCATTAGGACAGAAGCTCCCAAGAGGCAGAGATTGTTTACTTATTTTCATCATTCTTTATATTCTCACTGCTAGTACAGTTCCTGGCACATGGTCAGTGCTTAATAAAAGCTTATTAGTCATTGACTGATTGACTGATATGTGATTATGTCAACATGACATAGTGGGGGGCAGGTCTGGGTTCAAGCTTTACACGTGATGCCTCTATCTGTGTGACCCTGAACAAGTTACTGATTCTTTCAGTTTTGGGGGTGGGGGGGGGGAATGTGAGGAGATGTAAGTTACAGAGTGCTCATGGATCTGCATCAGCGAAGGAGGTTCCCACACTGAGAGTTTTCCCGCACATGAGATCCTGGGCTAAACTGAAAATTCGTACATATACAGAGACACCTTTCCTCTTACATGCATTTAGTCAGGACACCCTTGCACACACTCACACACACATATTTGTCTCTGTCTTCTTGGTTTCTCATTACTTTGTGTATTCTAAATTTTATTATATTCTTTAACATCTAAAATTTTAAGAGAACATTGCACACAAGTGACTCTTGGAACCTCAGCTTTCTCATCCATAAACTGGGGATAATAACAGCATTTACCTTAAAGGATTATTGTGAAGATGTATTCATAGTATTTTATAAACTTTAAAGTGCTACTTAAATATAGACTATTATCTATAAATTTATATGGGTTGTAGTCTCAATCTTCACAACATCTCTTGCCTCCATCTCCTGCTGTCATGGTGTGGTGGAAAGAGGGCTGGCTTTAAAGTGAGGGACCTGCGTTCAAATGCTGTTTCTGCCATTTTCTGCCTTAGTGACATTGTCTAATTTACTCTGTCTGCACATAGTCTGTACATAGTATGTACATAGTTTGCAAACTGTCTCCCCATTTAAACTGTGAGTTCTCTGAAAGCAGGGATTTTCTTTCACCTTTCTTTGTATCTCTAGCCCTTAGCACCGTACCTGGCACATAGTAGGTTCTTAATTAATGCTTACTGATTGACTGACTTTGCATGATTTAATAATAAAAACACTGAACCTGGAGCTAGAGGCCCAAGTTTGAATCTTACTCCTGCTACTTACTACCTGTGTGACCTTGGGCAAGTCACCGAACTTTTCTGGGTCTCAGCTTTCTTATGAGGAGGTTAGATTCTGTGGTTTCTCTGGGTCCTTCGCTCTGAATCTATGACCCTGGGTAGATGCTAAACTACATTGGTAAAGTGAGTTGACTATAATAACAGACTTGGTATTACACACACATATATTTATACACATACATATAAATATGCACATACATATACATGATAATAATTATAATAATATATATTTTATATATATTATATAATATATTATCATCTTATCATTAGGGAAATTGAGGCCCAGCGCGGTTAATTCCTTTTTCTAAAGTCACACCGAATGCCTAGGTATCAAACTAGCAACAACAGAAACCAAGAACTCATCCCCTCCAACCTGCTCTCCTTTCCACTGGGATAGAATTAAGAAATTGGTGGAGGAGGGGAAGCCATAGAGGACGTTGTACACGACAAGCCCTTAACATCAGCTTGTCAAATTTGTTAAAAAGCAAATTCCACCTCTATTCTCCCCGCTCCCACTTTAAGTCCCCGCGACCCCCAATTCTATCCCCCAGAAAGGTTTCTCGTCTTCTTGTGCTAAGAGGTTAAAATTCAATTCTCCCCCACCCACCATCGGACGCAGGAATATTAACCTCGGTGCTCCCCCCCCTCCCCCTCCCTTCGCCAGGTCTTGTGTTTATCTCCTTTTCATTTTGGTTGGTGGATCTATTCATTTTGCGGGCTGCCCGCATGTTGCTAGGCAACGGGAGCTCAGCGTGTGGGGCTGGTCCAGGGTGGATGCCTTCCCTAGCGCTGGCTGCCGGCAATGCAGCCTCCTTGGAAAGCATTTATCATAGAGCAAGCCCTGTAATGGCCACTCAGTGGAGGGGAAATTGAGCTGACCTCAAGGCCAAAGCTGTTAGGGAGACTGGTAGGAAGGCTAAGAGGGTCACAACACCCTTTTCCCACCCACTTAGTGGGCAGCCAGGTCCACAACAGCACTGCCACTGTTTTCGCTCCCATACCCCGAGGCTCTGCACCTGAAATAAATGTTTGCTTGACATTAACAATAAAAAAAAGATGGAAAAAATAAAATCTTGTTCGGCCCAGAACAATGGGGCCACTCTATTTGAAGTTAGCCAAAGTGGCTGCTGGATCTCCCCACATTATTTTTTCTCTCCAGGAGGATGATTAAAATGGGGTGATTTCCCACCTCCTTTGATTTGAGGACTCAGAGATAAAGAAAAGGTTTCCAGCTCTCTCTGTATTCGTGGCATCATCATCTTCATAGGCTTCCAACACTTGAAACTCTTACAAGGATTCTTCTTCGGAAAATATATCGACCCAATTTCTGTCCAGTTAAATCTAGCATTCTGAACCTGGATTATGTGAACTTCTTAAAAACCATATTTTGATAACCACATTTCAATATTATTGATTTTCTTTGTAATCATGTGTATTTTATGGCATATGTTTAAAATCATTATTCTGAACAGGGGTCTACAGGCTTCACCAGACTACCCAAGGGATTCATGACACCCGAAAGGTTAAGACTCCTTGAGGTGAATGAACACTATTCTCCCCTATTTTTAGGGGGTTAACAATAAGAAACATTAAGGTAAATGTAATTGAGGAATTTTTTTTTACAGTATTTCCACAATGTATTTTCTGCATATTATTCCAATCTGCATTTTACTATCCTCCAAGTTAAAAATCATCAGCTACCTTGGCATCTGCTTTTGCCCCATGCATGTGTCTCTTTGCCTATGTTAATTTTCCATACCTTGTCTCTTTTTTTCCTGGATACTACTACATAATGCTGATTGGTCTTTATTTTCAATCCCAATGCAGATTTCAGAAGTATGTTCAAGGGCTTAGAGCGCAGAACAAAGAAAACCGAGCAAATAAGGAATGCGCTGATAACGTAAGCCTAAACGAAGCAGCCTGGATGACCTAGGAGACAGGTCATAGTCACATATTGTATTGGCAATGGCAAAAATCTCTATTGAGAGGGTTGAGTTGAAGGATGTCATCATGGAACCAGTGCTGGGATGGGAGTTAGGAAGACCTGGGTTTCAGTTCTTGCCTCCAAACCCATCCCCAAATACTTGTGGTGTGACCTTGGGCAGCTGAGTCTCAGTTTCCTGATCTATAAATAAATCAACATGACAATACCTATAGGTGTCTATCTCACAGGGCTATGGTGAAGATCAAATGGAACAAAGTACATAAGGCACTTGTCAAATCTTGTAATCCTATAGAAACTCAGATCTGGAAGACCTGAGTCCATGCCTCTGACACTCACTCACTATGTGACCCTGGGCAAGTCACTTAGCCTCTGTGGCTTGCTTCCATTTCCTCATCTGTAAAATGAGAATAATAACAGCACTTACCTCACAGAGTTGTTTGTGAAGATCAGCTGAGCTAACAACATTTAAAGCCCTTTGGAAACCTTAACGTGCTGCATAAATCCTGGCTACTACTGTTATTACATTAATGCAAGTTATTTATTATTAATTGTAATAGTTGTAAAAGTAGTTATGAAAGCCTATGGAAATTCGTCATGTCAATGTGTCAAAGACCAGGCTCAGAAAAGAATAGATTGCTGAGCTTGAAGGACTTCAGAGGTTACTTATTCCAACCTCCTTATTTTACAAAGGATGGAATTGACTCCGGGGAAGGTGCTTGCTCAGGTTCCTTCAGTTAGTAAGTATGAGAGGTGGATTTGAATCCAGGTCCTTTGATCTGTCAGTGCTTGGTCCACTATGAGCCATTGTCTCTCTGTAACTAAAAGTCTTAGAGGACACACGCGCGCGCACACACACACACACACACACATTTTCAATCCCAATGCAGATTTTGTAATATATATATATATATATCACATCATATTATATATAATCATACATAATATAATTATAACAACTATATATTCACAATCTACATTTATATAGCACTTTTGGCTCCTAAGGCTATAAGGGGTAGGGGATCTATCAAGGTGGGGTTTTATAATCAAGAAGATCTGAGTTGGAGTCCTGCTTCTGACCCATACCATCTGTCCTGCCAGAGTTCTTAACTGACCATTCAAAATTTCATGGGGTCTGTGAATCTGAATAGGGGGAAAAGTTACACCTTCATTTTTGCTAACTTCCACTGAAATTTGGAATTTCCTTCAGCTATGAATTTTTTAAAAAAAAAATTCTGAGAATGGGTCTATCAGCTTTCCAAATGTGTTCCTGACATAAGAAACCTTGCTCTAGTGCGACCCTAGGCAAGTCACTTAATCTCTACATGTCCTAGGCAACTTTCTAAGACCGTAAGTTATAGATAAATGACCTAACTCCATAGGTGAATGGAGTTTCCACACCAGAAGCCCTTCATACCAATGAAGTCACAAGACTTAATCAAACAAATGAACAAAACTATGTCATGTCCTTTCTTGTTGAAGTTTACAACATTTATGCATAAAGTGATCATTTTTATGTCTCCCTAATTTGTAAAAAACAGGAGTTCATTTTAGTCAACCAGAATTTAAGTATCTACTATATTCCAGGCACTGTGCTATGCTATGGAGATAAAAAGTGAAAAATTAAATAGTTTCAACTCTCAAGGAGCTTAGGTTCTATCGAGGGAGACATCTGCCAAAAAGGCAGATACAAAATACATGCAGTGTTTTGGGGGAAGGTGCAGAAGATGGGAATGCAGATCATAAATATTTTTTCTCATTAACAGTGGTTGACATCAAGCCTTTTCCTGTACCTATGTCTGTTAAAACATTCTTAGAAACCGGAATGAGCATAGCTAGGTTTCTAACACACAGTTACTCTATTTAGAGTGACCACATCCTACTTCTGGACTCAGTTTAATCATAGGTTTTAAAAATCTAGAGGGAGAAGGAATCTCAGGCATCATCTAGTCCAATATCTCCACTTTACAAATGAGGAAACTGAGTCACAGAGATGTGAAGTGACCTGCCAAAGGTGGAGCAGGTATTGAGCATTAGAGATGGGGTTTGAAATAAGAATCAGCATTCTGTCTATTGCCTGGAAGTTTTCTTGCTTGGTAGCAGATTTTTCCAGACCACTGGAATCCCTTTGGGGACTCTTCATGAACAACAAGACCCCCAAGGCTGAGCTGGCCTGCCTTCGTTCCCTCTACTTCCCCCATTTTCCAACAACAGTGTTTCCCCAACACAAGAAGAGACCAAGTCAATCTCTGCTTTAGTGATTCCCTTGGAAGTCATCAAATAAAAACGTGAACTTTGGAATTGATCAGGATTAATTTCAGTGACACTGTATCATAACATATATCTCTTTGGAGACTCATTTGTTGAACTGCAGATGCAAAGAAAGTGAGAGAGGAAATAAATCAGAATGCATACAGCAATTAGATTTTTTTTTGCCATTGATAGAATACTAAAAATGTCTGATTTATCAAAGCATTAACAAACGGGAGTAAACACAAGACTTATATTTTCTTACAAAATACCCAGAGAGGAAGAATAAAAATAATAACCAAGGCCATGTGCATCGATCAATTTAATTTATAAATATGGCTCCTTTGCATAGAAGATGGCAATTTCATTTGCTAATTTGAAGAGGGCAACAGAGTAGGATGATTGATCGTGGTAGTCCTGAGAAGAGGGAAAAGTGCTGCTCTCCTCCCAGTGGGTATTTTTCCTACCTGGAGGAGAGAGTTCTGGGGAAGCTGAGGTAGAGTTGAGCAGGTGCAAACACTCAAGCATCCTAGCAGCTGTTTTTGTGAAGGTCAGACCCAAGACAAGCCCAAGTGTCAGGATAACAATAATGAGAGGATCCAGTACCTGTGAGGTGCCATAAAGAGGAAAGGCACCTGACCTACATTCTTTGGTGTATTGGCTCAAAGGTCAGCTCAGTCTTCCTGCCTTTAGATTTCAACAGGGAATCTTCCAGACCTGAGATTTCCTCCATGAGGAAGTTTCCCATGCCTGTGCACACCAACAATTCTCAGTGTGCGTCATCGAGCAGCTTAGGACCCAGAGGGGTTAGTCTGGGTCAGAGTCTCCTTCCCAGAGGTTGGTCACCATCAACTGTCTAGGCCTCCTTGATGTGACTGCCCTCTTTTTAATATACATTAATATTTCCTGTCGTTCAGACAGACCACCCAGAATTCCTTATGTTCTGGTATACACATACATCAGAACATAAGGAATATATATATATATACATATGAATATATGTGTATAGATATACGTACATATATGTGTATACATATATACACACATATGTATATGTACCATAAGTGTGTAAATACACAAGCACACTCAAACTCACACAAGGAATACACACATGTACATATACTCTATATATGTATTACATGCATACAAGAACATAAGGAATATATGTACCATATATGTATATATACACATAAGAACACAAAGAACTCATGTACACACTATACAGATATACACATGCCTATATAGGTATATATTTTATATACATGAGAACACAAGAAATATATAAAAATGTGTATGTTTACATGAGCACACAAGGAATGTATATACACACATTGTATATGTCTATATATGTGTGTACATATATACAGATATACACACAGAACACTATATGTATACATACATAAATCTCATATATGCCAGAACACACAAAATGCATCCAACAAATATGCACACGTATAGAACACATATACACCATCTGTGTGTATGTGCACATGCATACACTTCTATACCAGAAAATAAAGAATATATACATACAAACATACATACATGCATATGCAGATATACACTAGAACACAAGGAATACATCCCCCACATATATGTGCATATATGCACACCAAGGAATAGATGTGTACATGGATGTATCACCTATATATGTATATGAATATATATGTGCATACTTATACACATACATTCCAGAAAACAAGCGTTATACTTCATATCTATTATATGTAAAAGATATGTAAAGGGGTGTGTGTGTGTAGATAGCAGAATGCAAGGAATATATGTGTATATAAATATTATCTATACATGTACGTTCCAGAACATAAGGTATATGTATTTCCTATCATATGTAAGGTATGTGTGCTTGTGTGTGCGTGTGTATGTGTGTGCATGTGCACAGGTTCTCTCTCTCAATAGGATATAAAATTCCTTGAGGCAGAGGCTGTCTTCCTTTAGTTTCTGCAGCCCTAGCAACAAGCACACATAGTGCTAAGCCCAGGTGGTGCAGTGGTTAACGCACTGCACCTGAAATTGCAAAGACTGAAGTGCAAATCCAGCCTCACATACTTACTATTTGTGTGACATGTCAGCCTCTCTCAGTTTTAGTTTCTTCATCTCTAAAATGGGAATAATAATAACACCTACCTCCCAGAACTGTCATGAAGATGCAGTAATATTTTTAAATTAAAAGTCACTTCTTAAAATTAGTTCTCTAACCACTTATTAAAAGCATACCATTTGCAAATAAAGAGTTGCCTCTTATCTCAATCATTAGGGTAGGAGGCAGACTTCCTTGAAAATATTGTCTTTGGATATGAACAGGTAGTTTTCTGACAAAGAAATCAAAGCTATCTATAGTCATATACAAATTACCACTAATTAGACAAATACAAGTGAATACATCTCTCAGGTATCCCCTTCACACTTATCAGATTGGTTTATACAACAGAAAAGGAAAATGATAAATGTTGCAGGGGATATGGGAAAACTGGGACACTAAAGCACTGTTGGTGGAGTTGTGAACTTATCCAAACATTCTGTAAAACAATTTGGAAGTATACCCAAAGGGCTATTAAACTGTGCATACCCTTTGATCCAGTAATAATACTGGTAAATCTATATCCCAAAGATATCAAAAAAGAGGGGGGAAGGGTCTATATGTACAAAAATATTTATAGCAGCTCTTTTTGTGGTGACTAGGAACTGGAACTCAAAGGGAAGTCCATCAACTGAGAAATGGTTAAACAAACTGTGGCATATGATTGTAATGGAATATTATTGTGCTGTAAGAAATGACAAGCAGGATGATGTCAGAAAAACCTGGACCTACATGAAGTGATGCAAAGTAAACAGAACCAGGAGAACGTTTTACGCAGTAACAGCTGCATTGTTCAGTGAAGAACTATGAATGACTTAGCTATCCACAGCAATGCAATGATCTTAAACGATTAATGATGAAGCAGACTATCCACCTCCAGAGAAAGAACTGATATTGTTTGAATATAGATTGAAGCATGCTATTTTTCTTTTTCATTCTTTTTCTTTTATCCAAGTATTCTTGTACGAAATGACAAAGTGTTTTACATGATTTCATGTGTATAACGTATAATCTGAATGTTTACTCTCTCAGTGAGGGAGGAAGAGAAGGAAGGATAGAACTTGGAACTCAAAACTTTTTTAAAGTGTTAAAAAATGTTTTAACATGAAATTGGGGGGAAATAAAATGTACTGGAAAAAAAAGGAAAATATTTTCTGTGAATGTGTTCAAAGTCAGATTCTTTCTAAGGTCCTCTGGGAATAATCTCCTTTATTCATTTTAAACATAAGATGGCTCATTTGTGAAGAGGGTTTGGGTAGAGTAAAAAGTGCTAGAGATGCCTTCAGAAATCTCAGGTTTGACTGATGACTCTGCCACTCAGGCAGTTTGGGTTATTATTCCAGTTATTTGCCTTTTTTAAGGCTCAGTTTCTTACTCAGAGGGAAAAAAAAACTTCTTACTAACTGAACAGGGCTTACATTAGTACTGTTTCCCTCCCAGAGTGGTGTGACAGAGAGAATAGAGCTCTAGGTTTGGAGCCAGGAAGACCAGGTTCAAATCCGATCTCTAACACTTATTGTGTGACTAGAAAAGAATCACCTTATTTCCCTGGGGCTAAGCTTCCTCCTCTGTAAGATGGGAGTGAGAAGAGAATCTGCTTCCTAGGGTGGTTGTGGGGGGAATCCCCTGAGAACTGTCCAAGGTGCAATGCTGTGCCTTGGGAGGGAGGGAGTTCCCCATCACCAGAGGTATTTAGCCATTGGATACCCATTGAGAAGATGTATCAGAGTTGGGATTCCTTTCAGGTATGAGTTGGCCAAAATGGAAGAAATGAGTCTCTTCCAACTCTGATATGTTGCAATCCCATCATTCTGGGTGATCTGTTTCTTCTACTTTGCTTAATCGAAGAAAAATATGAAAATGCTTAGGAAAAGGTGCCTTGACATTTCTTTAAAAAGGCAACTGAAAAGATTTCTTTCAATAAACAGTATCTGCAGCAGCTGTCTGGGAGAACATGAAATTAGAAGCATTAATATGGAAGCTACAACCTGCTAAGTTCATTAATCACTTATCTCTTCAAGCCAACAACGCAAAATACCCCAAATTGGACATTACCTTGAAAGACAGATTGGTCATCTTGGATGTCCTTTCAAATGATTCCAACACACCTGAGACATTATAGAGTCAAGAGCAGAAAAATAAAATCAAAGCCAAAATTATAAACTTTATGTTTTGAAGGTATTTAAAAAGTGTTATTAATGCCATTTATTTTATAGCTGTCTTTCCCCAAAGGCTTACTCTAAACCTTCCCTTTAACAAAGAAAAAATAGTTAAATAAAACAGACACAGTGACCATCTCTGACTGTGTCCACAACATTCTATGCCTACCACTTTCCACTTTTCTATCAAGAAAAGGGAAGTGTAGACAAGGGAATCATTTTGTGACCTGTCCTCTGGCATTAATAGTTTCATTGCATTTAATTCACCTGTGTTTTAGTATTGTTTTCATTTCTAATATTATAGTCTTTGGGTATATTGTTTGGCTCATTCAAACGATCAACTAATCAAAATGCATTTATTAAGTATCTTTTATGCACCAGGCATTGCACTAGGCACTAGGAATATAGATTAAAAAATGACAGAGTCCTTATTCTCCAACAGTTTACTTTCTACTGAGGAAAAAACCAATATAAACATCAAATCTCACCTTTAACAATTACTCCCTGTGTGACCTTATGGCACAACAAGGCAAAGCCTCTCTTGGCCTCAGTTTCTTCATCTGTAAAATAAGGACTTTGGACTAGCTGACCTTTGAGGTCCATTTCAGTTCTAGACCTGTGATCTCCCAATCCAATGTTCAGAAATGTAGAACATATAGTGAAGAACACAAAGTCATTGAGCGGGGAGTCCAAAGTCAAATTTGGGGCATTCAGGGAAGGTCTCTGAGTCTCTCTCAGCAATTTATGTGACCCTGACATAGTAATTTCATTTTGATCCTCTTTGATAATAATAGTCAATAATCAACCAACCACATGAATCTTTTCAGGTTTTTCAGAATTCTTTGTGTGTTGTTTCTTATAAAAGCAACAGCATTCCATTACATTTATGTAACACAATTTGTTTACCCATTCCCTAATCAATTAGCATTCACTTGGTTTCCATATTTTTGCTACCACTAAAAGTGCTGCTCTGAATATTTTGATACATGTGGAAGAAGGCATCTTTGAGGTTTTCCTTCCAATAGCCAATGATCAGAAGCAAATATTTTATCATTTAGTGGATTTATATGCTGAAAACATTCCCTGTGACTTATGAGGTCTCTAATCATAACAATTCCCATTTCTCCACAATCCAGTTTTAAAAAATTAAGATAACTTACTTTACAATGAAAAAGGGGGGAAAGCAAGACAAAAATGAATTGTAAACAGGTGAAATGAGTTTCTCCTGAGATAGTTTCACCCTTAAAGGCAGACTAGAATTCTGCCAAGCAGAGTAATATTAAGTTTTATCCAAGGTCCATCAAATAAGGGTTGCTTCATTTATTTCAATATTTACACTTCCATTTTGAGGGCTATGATATAAAACCCCCAAATAGCAAAACCCTCCTCAGATTCCTCAAAGTGGCACGACCCTTCCATTTTACAAATGAGAAAACTGAATCATAAAAAGTGAAGTGTTTTGCCCCATATCATATAGGTCACAGGACCAGAGATTTAGATCTAGAAGGGTTATCAAAGATCATCTCTTTCAAACCTCCCATTTTGTAAATATGAAAACTGAGGCACAGAAATGATTAGTTTCTGCCAGGGTTCAGCCAGGTAACATGTCCACGGGTTCTCTAACTCTTAACCCAGCATTCACTGCAGTGTACAGTGTTGACTCCATGGGCTTTTGGAGGTTCTACCAAGGGAGAACAAGCTAAGGAAGGGCCTGGCACACTAAGAAGACCTAGAGTGGGGACCTAACTTTAGTCTGAGTTTGCTGTCCAATCACCATTCTAGCCAAGCCTTGAGAACCCAGCGCCAGCAGGGTGGCCACTAGGTAATGAATTCTTTAGTCAATAAAACCCTCTGGGAAATCAATCAATAAGGAAACGTTTAGGAAGAGCTGACTATGTGCCAGACATTGAGAGAAAGCCAAAACATGCCTTGCTCTCAAGGATCTTATGTTCTAAGGAGGGAGACAATTTGTACCCATAGAAGTACGTGAAAACACATACGCATTCTCCGTCAGTCAAACCAGTATCTGTTTATGTGACTATGAAAAAAACCCAAAGAAGGTTCAAGGTTATACTTGAGCAACTTGAGAGAGAGCTGTTTTAAAATACATAAAATATATAAAGTTGCTGCCTGTTTTATTAAAGCATCATACAAATGACCTTGGAAAGGGCCATAGTTACAGGGACCCTTCTCTTGAAAATATAGGAAGAAAATTCTAATTTGTTCTGCCCAGGTACCATCTCTTATAATAATAATAATGATAACAACAACAAAATACCTAATATTTATGTAATCTGGTCTCAGACACTTCCTGTTTGTGTGACTCTGTGCAAGTCACTTTACCCTGTTTGCCTCAGTTTCTTCATCTGTAAAATACAGAAGGAAAGGGAAAATCACTCCATGATCTTTGCTAAGAAAACCCCAAATAGGGTTGTGAAGAACTGGACACAACTCAAATGAGTGAACAGTGACATCAACCTTATTTATATAGTGCTCAGTATGTGCTGGGCACTGTGCAGATGGAGTCCTAAAGTCAGGAAGGGTTAGATTCAACTCTGACCTCAGAAGCTCACCATTGTGAGTCTCTGTCTCCTCATCTGAAAAAAGTGGGTAATAGTAGGACTTACCTATGGGGATTGTCATGAGCTTTAAGTGAAATAACATGTGCTGGGCTGTGAAAACCTGCAAGAGCCACCTAAATGTTGAGCTTCCTTATTATTTTTATGTAGAATGTAAGGTCCTTGATGAAATACACATTCTATTGCAGTCTTTGTGCCCCCAGCACCTTCCTAGCACATAGCAGGAGCCTCATCAATGTTTGCTGAGTGAATAACTAGTTATGATGGCCTTTATCAATGCTCCAGCCCTATCTCCAACTGGTGCCGATGGACTGCACTTCCCTCACTCCACATAGAACAACTCTTCCATCACCATCTTTAAGACTGAATAACACAGCTGTCAAATATCGTTTGATGACTGGTCTTTGGCTGCTGTCAATAAAATACAAGCTGTGTTAATAGGAGATCTGTTGGAGCTGTGGGTTCCTATGCGGACCAGGAACTGTGGTGGGACCTGGGACACAGAGAAAAGTGAGGGCAGTCCTCAGGGGTCATACATGCCAATGTAGGAAATAGCATGTACACATATAACTATATCAAAATAAGTACAAAATAAATGCAAGGTAGTTTTGGAAGGGAATGCACTAGCAGCTCAGGGGCCAAGAAATCAAGGGCTTCAGACCGTGAGGAGCAAACTCTCCTCCATTTACTAGGATGGCTAAAAATTGGCAGGTAGATCAGTTCTTGAATAGATAGAGGAATCACATTTTTAGAAATGAGTCATTCCCCAGTGGATAAATGGTCAAAGGATATGAACAGAAGAAGAAATTAAAGCTATCAATAGTCACATGACAAATCACTACTGATGAGAAAAAAAATGCAAATTAAACATCTCTGAAATTCTGCCTCCTATCTATCAGACTGAATAGCATGAAAGAAAAGGAAAAAGGTTAAGTGTTAGAAGGAACATGGAAAAATTGAAAAACTAATACATTGTTGGTGGAGTTGTAAACTGGTCCAAGCATTCTGGCGATCAATTTGGAACTGCTCAAAAGGCTGTAAAGCTGTGTCTTTGACTCAACAACACCACTACTAGGTGTGTATCCCAACAATATCAAAGAAAAGAGAAAAGGATTTATTTGTATAGAAATATTTATAGCTATTCTTTTCGTGGTAGCAAAGAATTATAAATCAAGGGAATGCTCATCGGTTGAGGAATGGCTGCACAAGTGCAGTATGTGAGTGTGATGGAATTCTGTGTTGCATAAGAAATGATGAGCAAAATAGTTTTTTAAAAAGCCTAGGTAGACTTATATGAACTGATGCAAACTGAAGTGAGCAGAACTCAAGAGCACATCATACACAGTAACAGCGATATTGTAAGGACGATCAACTATGGAAACTTAGCTACTTTCATCAAGACAATAATCCAAGTCAATTCCAAAGGACTCATGATTAAAAAAAATGTTGTCCATCTCCAGAGAGAGAATTGATGAACTTTAAATACAGATTGAAGAATACGTTTTAGCTTTCTTTTTTTGTTTCTGTTTTCTTTTGCAACAAAGAAATATGTTTTATATGACTTAATATGTATAATAGAAATCAAAGCACTTATCTTCTCAAGAAGGGGAGAAGGGTAGGAGGAAGAGAGAATTAAAACATTTTATTTAAATTTTTTTTAAAAATGATTTTTGACATTTTTACAGGTAATTGGGAAATACTTAAAGAAATGAAAAAATTTTTAAAAACGTTGGCAGTCAGACCCAAAGTCCAACGTGTACATAAATAAAGCCTAAAACTAAAGAATAGTGGTCATTTTTTTGATGTGGGCTCTGCTCTCTCCTTATAATAATAGATTTCTTTGTCTCTCTACAGGAGATTAGATATGAAATTGGAGAACAGGAAGCGTTTTGGGATGGTCTGACAAATCAAGTTACGTCTTTGTGTCTTCAGAAGTCTGCAAATTGCCGAGCCAAGCCATGTCAGGCCAGGCCAAGCCCAGAATTCTCTTCGAAGGGTCTATCCTGGGTACATTAATTACCAGACAATCCTCTGGAATTAAGTGTCTTTTATGTTTAGCAGCATCTGCTCAGAGACCTCTAATGCCTCTAAATAGTCCCTTCGGAAGTTTGTTAGGAAGAGTCATGTAATTTTCATTTCCACTGGTACTATTGGGGGACAGCTCCTTCAATTTCAGCCACCCTCTGAAGGACTGGGTCCCAAGGACGGAAACCCCTCAGAATGATTGCTGAGTCCTTATTTCTCTGCTAGGAGCCTGGATGTAGGTGCCCTTCAGGGCAAACAGTTGTTTGGGACACAGGGAAAACCCTGACTTTAATAGATAATGGCTCACATGCTCTGAAGATAACAGAAAATGAAACACAACTGGCCTGTTGAGCCACTGCAAAAAGCAAATCAATATTTTCTCGGAGAATAGAGGTTCCATAAATACAAAGAAATGATGGAGAGAAATCCATGAGGTGATTAATTCATTATGCAAAATGGAAATGTGTTTCTAAGTTGCATGCCAGTGAGATGCTGAAAAAGAGATTTGGACTCTAGAACATAGGAAATCACATTGGGAATTCTTTTGTCCCTCCAAAAATTATTGATAATGTAGGAAAATCTATGGTTTAGGCTTATGAAGTATTTGTGCTTCCTGGTTTGAAAGGTTTTCTGAGTTTGTTTGAATTTAAATTCCTTCTGTTTTCCTACCAAAAAGACAGGTGTAGAAAGAGCATGGTATACACTAAATTTATTTTTACCAAACCAATGTAATTGAGTTAGGATTTTCTAAGTGCTATGCTTTAGGCACCTAGGAGATAAAGACAAAGATGAAAAAACAGCCTTTGCCCTCAAAGAACTTTTATTCTGCTGGAGGGAGGAAAGGGGATAACAAATGCACATATTATTAAATGAATTCCACAACCATTTAGTAAAGAGCGGGCAACATGCTAAACACAAGGGACATACATGAAGCAGCCTCTGCCCTCAAGAGTCATGCATTTTTTGGCGGGTGGGAGGGACAACATAAATATAGATGAGTAAGCAAAAGTTACATTTTAAAAATACAAAGTGATATCTGTGGCATCAGCAGCTGGGAAAATTGGGGATGACTTCTTGTTGGGGGCATTTGAGCTGAACCTTAAAGATACAAAGTCCAAAAATCAGGGAGATGGAGCAAGATCGTTCCAGGCTTGGGGGACAGTCTGCACAAAGTCATTGGCTTGAAAATGAGTGTTAGAATATCAGAACAACAAAAATCAGATTGATAATGAATGATAACTTTGTCTCAGCATGACTTTGGCAGAGAGTGGTACTCCTGGAAAGATCTGCGGCATAAATACTTGTTGGATTTTTATTCAGAAGATTTGGATTCAAATCTTGACTTTGCTAGTTTCTCCTCTGTGGGCCACAATTTCCTCATCTGAATAGTGAAATCTGTGCTAGAAGTCCTCTATGGCTCCTTCCATTTTAAATTTGAGATCCCATGATCCTACTAGAGAGTTCTGTGATTTTATTTTATTTTTTTATCCATGTGATATTCACCAAAGTACAAAGCTATCCATGGAATCACAATAATAGCATTCCTGATTAAGGTATGATACTTACAGAACAGTGCTAAGATTGAGAGATATTGAGGTTGTAAGGTCATATACTTTTAGCATATACTTTTCTCAAGGTTCTTTAGAATTCTCTCAGGGAAAAAAAGAAAGTCAGTATCCAACTTGTATCTTGATGGATGCTTTATGGCACTGGGGTTAACTTGCCCAGGTCTGAGGAGGCTGCACTCCTTACTCCAAGTCCTGTTTTAGAGTTCTTAAGAGCTATTCCAGTACATCCCAAGCTCTTGAAGATCCAGTGATATTTGTTCAAGGCTAGGGCTAGTTAACTTCTAAGAACCTTATCATCAGGTTGGAAGCAGAGGAATGGACATAGTCATGATAACTCTTCAACACAGGCAACTAAGCTTCAGACATTTCTATGACATACTGGTGATGCATTGGACTTTGGAATGATGGAGGTTATTAATGTCCTTCACGATCTGGCTCCACTTTACCATAGTCTATTAGATTATAAACTCCTTGAGGGCAGGGACTATTTTTTGCCTTTCTTTGTATTCACAATGCTTCATATATGTAGTAGACATTAAATAAATTCTTTCCCACTTATTGACTTGACAGACTTTTTAGGCGTTCCTCCCCCTCACACGGTATGTTCAAGACAAATTGTCCTACGTGCTGTCACTGTACATGGCACTCCACATCCTGCCCCCATTACTGTCCTCCATACCATATCCTTTCTCACCTCTGCTCAGACTCAACTCAAGTTCCACTTCCTATAGGAGGTCATTCTTGGTTCTTCCAGTTAGGATCCTTCCCTCTCCTATCCCTGCAAGTGCCTATATGTGTTTCTATGAATTATCTCCACCTAGAGAAAGGGAGTATGGTATAATAAATAGAGAGATGACCTCAAAGTCAGGAAGGCCTGCCTCTGAAACATCCTGGCTGTTCACCCATTTAACCTCTTAGTTCCCTAAAGGGCTTTAATCACTAGGAGATTTCTATATCAATCTCAGTTCTGGTTTTAAAAAAAATCCAAGCTAGACTAGAAGCTTCTTGAAGGCAGGGAATTCTTTTTATTGGAACCAATAGCATGGTAAGTATATATGTATGTGTGTGTGTATATATATATATGTACACACACATATATATCATATATAGTATATATGGTGCGTATATGTATGTATACACACATATACACATACATATATGTGCATATAGGTATACATAGGTATAGTGGGCATATGTATATAGTATATACATATACTATAGTAGGTATATATATATAGTATAGATCATAAATCGTATATATTTATATATACATATATACACATACATATGTATGTATATACATATGTATACATGTATACATATTACATGCATATTTAACTAAAGAGTACAGTGTTCATTTAGGGTAATATCTTGGACAGATTTTATAGAAGATATTCTGGGCCTAAAATTAGGTAGAAAAAAAGTGGGCTGTATTAAATTTGGAAAATTGCAATAATTTCAACGTCCCCCAACATTTTCCTAAAAAAAAAACCCAATTTTTCTAGCACCAATATTTTCTTAGTAATATTCTGTGGCTTCTAATCATGGAACACCACTATGTGGAATACCTATGAATCAAAATGGTGAGTCATTTGAAAAGCAATAGAGAGATACTTAGGGGGTATAAATAGACTTCAGCATGGGACCCTAAATAAGCTGTATACAAAGAAGGCCTCAAATGATACTGTTAAAAATGAGAAGGGGTGGTCATGTGTCTAGTACTAGAGACGACAGATGGGCACCAACCCTATGGGGTATGTCCCATTGTGGAAGATTTATGGAAGAACATGAACAAGAAGTACATAGGAAGAATAGACTTGGATAGGTGATGATCTGCCCACAAAGAAGAGTCTTTATGGAGGAAGTCATGGGTCCACGGGTCATAGGTCCATTGATTCATGGGTCCATTGGCTCATGGGTCCATTGAAGTGTGTGAATACCTTTTATTTGAATATTATATTTACCTTTTCTGGCATGTTATTTTCCCAGTTATTTAAAAACTCACAAGTGAGGATGGTATAGTGAGAGAAAAGAGTTCTGAATCTAGAATGAGAGTGTGAATCTTGGCTTTGCTCAGTAGTGTCTTTGTGATCATTGGCAAGTCTCTCTGGGTCTCAGTTTCCACATCCATAAAATGAGGGGGCTGGACTAGATAATCAAATATCCTAAGTTTGACCCCAATACAAGGCCAATAAGTCAACAAGCATTTATTAAGCATTTACCATGGGCCAGACACTGTACTTGGAGATAGGGATACAAAGTCAACCCCAAAATAATCTCTACTCTCAAGAAGGATCTTTTGAGAATCTATGTGAATTTAATCACTCCACTCCATGATTTGACTTTGGGACTTTAACAAAGATGAAAAACAATCCATTGAACTAGATATGATCTGATGCAGCCCAAAGCCTTTTGATCTAGATGAGAAGCCACAGCTCACCAAAGATCACCCAAATATATGAACTATTGTTTGGGGCTTAGATTTCTGAAAGGGTTAAAGCTACTGGCTCCCAAGACTAGAAAGAATTCACTCCATCCTTATAGCTGGAGCCAATCCCACTGAATTGGAAATCATCGTGGTGTGTGCTGGTGGGAGGAGACTGACAGATGAGTAATTAGGAGTAGCAAAGTGTGGAAGACAGGCAACTCATTTGCATGAGACTTTTTCCCCAGAGCAAATCCTGCCAATCCCTAACACATAGGCTCTGAAATGGGCAAAGAAGCTTCCTTCTTTGATCTGGAAGCTGCTTTGCCTTGTCCTGAACTTCTGGATCGAGGTGGGAGAAGGGGCAGAAGAACCCCTGGCCCCAGCTGCCAATATCTCTTTCTGCTTCCCCCAAGAATTGAAAGAATCAGACAGAACCTCAAAGTTGAAAGGTCCTTAGAGGGCATTGAGGGCAAACCCCATATGAAGAAAAAATCTCCATTCAAGTGGCCATGTGTCCAAAACCTATGTGTTGGACAATCTCCTCCCATCCCTTCCCCCAGGCGTCCCATTCCACTTTTGGCTAGTTCCAACTCTTAGAAAGCTTTTCTATATATTAAACCAAAAGCTGTCTCCACATTGCCTTCATTACCCCCTTGTTCTGCCCTCTGGGGTCAAGAAAAACAAATTTATCTTCCACATGGTAGGCCTTGAATACAGCTATTCCTTCAGTTAATTAATTAGTTAATCAACATTTATTAAGCATGTACTGTTTTCCAGGCACTAGGAAAGCTCCACACACTATAAAAAGAAAGCTAGAAAAGCAAAAAGAAGACATTTCCTCATCTCAATGAGCTCACAGTCTAATAGGGAAGACATGTTCCCATTCTTTTTTCCAGGCTAAACATTCCCGCTTCCTTCAGTTGATCCTCATGTGGCATGGTCTCCAGACCTCTTGCCATATTGGAACCTTCCAATGCTTTGTTCCCCAATTTATCAATGTCATCCCTAAAACACGATGCCTGGAACTGAACATAACGTACTCAATGTGATGTACCCAGGGCTGTCCTTGTTCTCTACATGCCAGCCTTCCAAATTCTCAGACAGCTTTCTTGTGCTTCCTGTCTTCTCTTCTCCAAGATGAATATTCCCTTTTATTTACCCTATATTTCTAGTCTTCTTGCAATAGAATATAAGCTCTTTGAGGGCAGGAGAGAGGAAGGAATAAATATTTATTAAATACCTATCATGTGCCAAATGCTGTGCTGAGCGCTCTGTAAATATTATCTTCTTTGATCCTGATAACAACCCATATATTCCCATCCTCTCTGCTGATAGGAGACATGCTTCACCATTAGAATACGAAAGTTAACTGGTTATTTCATTGATTGGAATTCTAATCACTTTCCAAGTTATTTGGTATTACTTTTATAATAAGATGCCAACCCCAGTCCTCCAGCCCCTGTGCCATCTGGCTGCCTCTGATTGATTTATTTCTGGGTCTTGCTCCCCCCAAAATAGTTATTTGATGTTAATTCCATGGAAATGATGGAGAGATGTGAACTAAGTCAATCTCTCAGAGATTCAGTATTCATGACTGGTTTAAAGGCTTGAAGAGTAGTCATTGATAATTTCAGGTAGTTCAGCTTGGCAAGTCTCTAATGTAGGGCCTCAGGAATCTGTACTCTTACTATATTTATCAATGACTTCATTAAAATTGTGAATGATGTCCTTTTCAGATCTGCAGATGGCAGAAAGTTGTGAATGGACTATAACACACTGAAGGTCAGAGACAAGAACCAAAATAGTTTTGATGAATTAGAACATTGAGCCAAATCAAATAAGATGAAATTCACTAGGGATAAATGTAAGGTCTCATCCTTGGGCTCAGAAAATAACATCAGCAAGTACAAAATGGGGGAGGCATGATTAGGCAGCAGTTTGTCTAAAAAAGATCTGAAGGTCTTAGTGGACTATAAAGTCAATATGAGCTAACTGTGATATGGCAGCACCCATCCCTCCCCAAAAAAGAAAAACTACTGGGACTTTATATTGTATAAAAGAAGGCATAGTATCTAGGAATATGGTACTATTCCTGCTATGCTCTGCCTTGGTTGGACCAAATGTAGAATATTGTGTTTAGTCCTAAGTGTCACAATTTAGGAATGCAATTGATAAGGTAGAGTTCCTTCAGAAAGGGATGACTGGGATGATGAAGATTCTTAAGTTTATGTTATGTGAGGATTGGGCAAGGGAAGTAGGGATGGTTAGCATGGAGAAGAGCAAACACAAGGGAAATATAATGGATATTTGCAAGTATTTGAGGGGTTGTCCTGTGGAAGAAAGATAAGACGTGTTCCATTCATCCCCAGAAAGTGGAAGTTATCAGCTATGTGTGGGAGTTGTAAAGAAGTAAATTTAGCGCCAGTGTTGGAAAAAATATCTTCCTCACAGTGAGAGTGACTCCAAAGACGAATGGGCTATGGTGGAAGGCAGCAGTTCCTGCCTCATTGAAGGTGTTCAAGCTGTGGATAACCACTCCTTTGTTGTCCTGTAGAGGGGATTCTTGGTCAGGTAGGGGCTGGACCAGCTGGCTGCTTTGTTCCATTCTTATTCTAGAATTCTGGGACACTGCAAAATGCTATTAAAGAATGATCACAATCTATGTATTAATTCTAGATGATTATGGGCCCTGTGGCTTGAAGACCAATTTTAGACCAATCCAATCTCCTTCTATATTAGAGAGAAACCTCAGATATTGGAAGAAGCCAAGGTTGTATAAATCTTGACTTAGCAAGCTTTCTTTTAATTTTGTACCATATGACAATGCCATCCAGAAATTCAGAAAATGCCCTCAAGACCCCACCATATTAGTTTGGTGTATAAATGATGGGGAGCCTGGATTTAAAGAGTAATTGTCAATGGATCAATGTCAGCCTGAGGGATCATATCAAATGGATCTTTGGAAGGTTGATCTGAGAGCAAGAGTGGCTAATGGTTTACCTGCTGACTCAGACGATGGAATGGAGAAGAGGCTGATTCAATCTGCTGATGACTTCCAGTCTGAGAGTCAGTGTGGGGTAGAGACAAGAGAGCTGAACTTTGACACTGGAGATAGGGAAGCAGTGATTCAAAACACCACTGGTGATTGTATAGTCTTCAGTTTCTTGTCCACGACTCTTTAAACTCAAGACAATGCTTTTTAATTTCCTTCTGGCAGTACCATTTGTGCTCATGTGAATCACCAGAAGGGCACCGTCATCATCAATTTTGACAAATTTTTGAGAGGTTCTATGTAAGACATAAGTCTTACATACTGGACCTAGGACGATAGCGGACTTCTCTACTGTTGTTATCAGGTCAGTCGCTACCTCAGGGTCCTTCAGCAGGGCATCACCAACCACCAGTACTTTCCTTCTACTTGCTTTAATCTTTATTGTGTGTGTTTGTGTGTGTGTGTGTGTGTGTGTGTGTGAGAGAGAGAGAGAGAGAGAGAGAGAGAGAGAGAGAGAGAGAGAGAGAGAGAGAGAGAGAGAGAGAGAAAGTCCTTAGTCTCAGTAGTCAGAGAAATTGAATTAAAATACGACTCCTGATGCTACTACCGGTATGGGCTTGGAAGAGTCATTTAACCTTCCTGAGCCTCAGTTTCCTTATATGTAAGATAAAGGAATTGAATTAGAGGATCTTTGAGGTCTTATCCATTTCTAAATTTAGGATTCTAGGATGTGATCAAAATTGGAATCCTAGCTCTGTTGCTTACACCCTTTGATCATGAAATCACTTAATCTGCTTAGCCTCAGTTTTCCAATCTGTAAAATGAGTTCATTGGACTAGATGACCTTTAAGGTCCCTTGCAGCTTTAAGTCTTTGGTTTGATGGTGATGATGATGATGGTGATGAGGATATGATGAAGCTGATGCTAGTAGTGGTAGTGGCGATAACAACAGCTAGAATTTACATGGCACTTTAATTTTTGTAAATGACCTAGAGTGTGTTGCTCATTTGATCTCTACAACTACCCTGTGAGTCAGGAATATGACTTAACTTCTCTAAATGAGAAGACTGGATTAGATTCCAATTGGAGATGTATGAGCCCATGAACTGTCACCTGATTATACCCAGGACCTACTTAGTAAAGGAAGAATTTTTTTGAGGAAAAGGTATGGATCCTTCTCAGAGCATCCAGATCCCCTCTCTATAGGGGGAGACTCAGATTTGTTTCTTAGCTCCACATGAAATAACAACAATAAAAGTTAGTGTTTCTATTGTACTTTTGAGTTTGCTGTGTGCCGTATCGCTATTATCCCTCTTGATTCTCACAACTCTGAGAGGTCAGTGCTTTGTTCTCACCGTCTGTCATCTGTTCCTTCTTTGTGCTTGACTCTTCCCTGCTCCCTCCTCCTCACAGAGGGCAAAATCCCCCTTTTCCCTTTCACGTCTTTTTTCTGCCTTTTGGGGCACATAAACCCCCTTTTTACTTTTTGTTTTGTTCATTGTTACCCTTTTTATTTTTTTATTTTTAAAATTAAATTATTTTATTTGTTTTTAGTGTTCTACAATCACTTCCACATATCTTAGATATTTCCCCTCCCTCCCCTCCTCTTTCCCCACTCCCTCCCTGAAACTCTGTACAATCTGATATAGGTTCTACACACACATTCCTATTAAATACATTTTTACCTTAGTCAAGTTGCATAGAAGAATTAAAATGAATGGGAGAAACCATAAAACAAAACAAAACATAATACAAAAGAAAATGGTCTGCTTCGTTCTGAAATCTAGTTTCACAGTTCTTCCTCTGAATGTGGAAGGTGTTTTGCCTCGAGTCCTTTGAGAATTTTTGAAGTCCTTGCATTGCATTGAAGTACTAAGTCTACCAGAAAAATTCCTTACACATTGTGGTTGTTGCTGTGTACAAAGTTCTCCTGGTTCTGCTCTTTTCACTCAGCATCTCTTCATATAAGTTCTTCCAGGCCTCTCTGAAGTCTTCCTGTTCATCATTTCTTATAGTACAATGGTATTCCATTACATTCATATACCACAACATGTTCAGCCATGTCCCAATTAATGGGCATCCCCTTGATTTCCAGTTTTTGGCCACCACAAAGAGAGCTGCTATAAATGTTTTTGTACATGTGGGCATTGTTACTCTTTTTAACAAACATTCATTGTCCCCAATAACATAGAGTGTGGAATTGGATGGGGAACTTTCCTAGAAATGCTTCATTCTCTCTTTTAAGAGGGAGACCTGACTGCATTTTAACCATAAACAGTCGTTGCAGAAATACAATCATTCCTCTTTTATGTGACTTTTTGCAAGGTAAATTCTGCTCTGCTTTCTTACTGTAATAACATCCTCAGTCATTGTCTTTCGAACTGCTTGTGAATGATTACAATTAACCTCTTTAGCACCAAAATAATGTCTTGATACCCTTCTATTATGTCTTCCTGTCCTGGCAGCTTTCCCTTTTTTACTCCAACCTCTTATTTTATTTGACTTTCCTTTTCTTATTTACTTTGCCTTGCCAATTGTTTGACAACCACTTGAGCTCTTTTCTTCTTTCTTCTCAGTAGCCCTCAGTCCTTTCCCTCCCTTATGTTAAGTCCTACTTTAGACTGAGCCTTTCTCCATCACTTAGGTCATTGCTCTTTGCCTTTCCTCAACTTCTCCCAAATAGACTTTGGGCTTCCTCACAGTTCCAAAATCCTCCAAGTCACCTTCACCACTTTCTTCTGATTCAGCTCAATTCCTTCTCCTCCTCCGGCTGCTTCCGCCCCAGCATCTTCTCCTCAATAATCAAGAAGTAGAGCTCAAAAGTTTAATTTTGTCTATTTTCTGTTTTCTGAAAAATACAGCTCTAGATAGTTTAACTTTTAGGGATGATGATGATGACTGACATCTAGATCTTTAATTATCTTCTAGTTCTTTGCATACATTATGTCATTTAACTATTATCAGAATCCTGTCAGATAAATACTTGCATATTATTATAGCCTATTTTATAGGTGAGGAAACTGAAGCACAGAAAGGTAAAGCGACTTACGTATGGTTATGTGACCGGGAAGTTTTAGAGGAAGAATTTGAATTCAGGTCTGTCTTGACTTCAAGATTAGTATTTTTAAAAACCACATATCTTTTTGTATATTCCTGTTTATGAGAAATAGGCAAAATTATTAAGCATGGGCAGATAGCCCATTAGCCTGATATTAAAAGAAAGAAAATTATTATATTTTCTAAACGTAATGCATTCCACATATGAAGTGAATACAGCAAGTGCTCATTTACTTTGGAGGGGAAAAAAAGCCTAGATAAAAAAAGGAAAGAAGATGGAATCTATGATGAGTCTGGCAAAGTTCTAAAACATATTATTAAAGGGATGCTTTGAGAACATTTAGAAAAAGAAGCAGTGATTAGGAGCTAATTGCTGGCTAAAGAGCCAGCAATATTTAATCAAGGTGACACAAGATGAACCTCTTTTCTCTTCTGGTACAATAAGGGGTTATCATTGATATAATATACTGGGATTTCAGTCAAGTATTTGACAGTTTCTCCTATGGTCCTATTGGAAAAGTCGGAGAGATGTGAACTAGATAATAATTTAAGTTAAGTGAGCTTGGGACCAGTTAAATGATGGCCCAAAGAGGGTATAAATGGATCAATATTTAGAGAGAGGTCTCTAGAGGTGTGCTTCAGGTGTCTGTGCTTGGCTCTACCTCTGTTCAGTATTTTTATCAATAAGCTTGTATGTTTATCAAGCTTGCAGATTACACAAAGTTAAGAGGGATAGGTAACACGATATCAAGATCCAAAGAGATTCCAGTATCCAAAAAGTTGAACTGAAATGGAGTAAATGAAAAATCACAAACAGCTTCAAAACTAAACTTCAAAAATATAAGATGATTATAATTAAATAATTAATTTGATGATGTATAATTATTAATAATAATATTTTATTATTTGCTGATTTTATTCAGCTAGAATGATTAATAGTTTGCATGACAAAAATTTGCAATTCAAGAGTCCCTAGCTGGGCCAGCTACTTAACAACCACCTTTCCTACCCATAACTGGAAGATTTAACCCTTCCGTCTCTGGAAAATTGGCCCGAGGTCCTTATTGGTGAGTACTCCACAAGGACCACCCTATCAAGGTAGACTGGTTTCATCCTTGCTTCACCTCATTCCCTTGCCACCAGTCCATATGTTCTGCTCTTTTTCTGCTTGGTTCTAGAGGGCAGAGAGGAATAGACTTCATCTGAACATAAGGGGAGGGGGGAATTCTAACTATTAGAACTATTTCCTAAGTGTAATAGACTCCTTCTGGAGCCATGGTGAGTTCTCCAACACTGGAACTCTCCATATGAAGGGGAACCACTTATCATCAGTGTCAGTGCAGGGATGTTCCCTGTTCAGAGTTTGGTTCCTTCTAACTCTAAGCTCTTGTGATCCCAGAGAAAACGCAAATGAAAGTCAGAGACCAGGCTTCTAGTCCAGCCTCTACCCGTTCTTCCCTTTGTCCTTGCTGGTTCTATTTTTCCCCAATCAAATACAAGAATTTCATATCACTGCTGGTGCATCTTTGATTGAAAAGATTTGTAGTAACATGAATCAATGGACAAAATTCTTCTTAGATTGTTTCTTTCCAATTCCTTCTGTCCTTGTGGGTAGAAATACACCTGAATTCATAGAACCAAATGATTCTATATGGAATTATTGGTAAGAAACATCAAGGGAAAATATGGTACACTCTTTTGAATGGTGAATGCAGGGACTTTAATTACTTTAGAATTCTCAGGGAATTTTTTATACTTCTGATACTTAAGAATATCAACTTCTCTCTCCCCTTTGCCTAAAGAGTGCCCTCTTCCCTTTCTTATGAAAATGGCACCATGTGTCTTGTTCTTGTGTTGTTGAATTGGACAGCAATACTTTGTATTTCTCGTACAGAGATTTCCACAATCAGATATCAGAGATGGTTTTATAAGAATTCTTCCATGTATAGTTGTTGTTGCTAAAACCATCTGGGAGTGTGTGAATACCCGGCAGTACTAGAGAAAGCAGGAATACTTTATTGGAAACATGACACGTACTCTTTATTGTAAATATTACATCTGTCACTCAAATTTTGTAAAATTTGTTAATTTCATAATGCTCAAAATAATCACACAGATCCTGTTTGGGGGAGAAAAAAATAACCTGAAATTACCGTGAGTATTTTTTTGTATATATTTTGTATTCTTGTTTGTATATGCCCTCTTTCTCTCTCCACTCTCCCCATTAGAAGGTAAACGCTTTGAAGGCAGGAACCCTTTCATGCTTCATCTTTGTATCTTCAGGGTTGAGACTGTATGGTAGGTAGGAAGTCAGTCTGGAAGTCAGGAAGACTTGGATTCGAGTCCTGTCTCTGAAACATGCTGACTACATGACTCTAGCCAAGTCACTTAACCACTCCATGTGCAAGTTACAGAGAAGGTGCCAACCTGCACTAGCAGAAGGAATTTTCTCATCTGGGAGTTCCCTATAACAACAACATCACAAGTTTAGCTTCTATTCCCAGAACCTTGCACAAAGTTGCAATTAAATGTTTGCTTAATTAAATTGAATTCAACCAGATACAGAAATGGGTCAGACTAGATGTTCAGTAATGTGCCTTTCAAATCAGAAGTTCTGTGATGCTATGGTAGCATCGTTATTCAGATCTATAAAATAGAAATAACAATATTAACACTACCTACCACAAGGTGGTAGCCTTATAGGGATGGTGTTTTTTAAACCCTAACACTCTTTAGAAATGTGTCCTGGCACTAGATGGGAAAGCCTCTTTGTTTCTTACCTAGGCATCTTCTCTGATAAACAGTAAATCCCAGACCACCTTTCCTTGTATCCTTTAATAAGATAGTATACTTAGAGATGCCCCAGACTTGGGAAGGAGCCCAGGGTTCCTGTTCTGACTCTGCTGACAGACCAATGGGGAAGCAACATGGGGCAGTGGACAGTACTGTTACAATTGGTGTCAGGAGGATCTAAGCTATTTAATACTGTGCAAATTAACTTCACTTCAGTGAGACTCAGGTTCCTCATCTGTAAAATGGGTATAATAACCAGACTGCCTACCTCAGGTTGGGAGGCTCAATGTGATCATCTAAGTGGAATGGTTTGTAGGCTGTATGGCTATCAGTTATTATTTGATGTTTGTCACTTTCTTCCAATTTGTGCCTCAATTTCCTCATTTATAAAGCTGGAGGAGATTGAACTGGTTAACTGGCAAAGTCACTTACTATGGGAACATTTTATGTCTGGGATTCCCGAATCAAAGAATTAGCCTAAAGGCACCTTACTTAGAGGTCATCAAGATCAGTTCTTTCATTTTGCAGAAGAGGATGGCAAGGAACAGAGTAATCAGGTAACTTGCACGATTCACACAGTTAATAAGCAGAGCTGAGATTCAAACTCAGAACTTCTGGATCCAAATCCACCTCTCATTCAGCTCCTCCACATGTGAACTTTATTCCCATTCTCTTGCCGTTGGTTAGCACCCACTTGGAAAACACCAACCAGTTGTGGAGAATTTAAGACTTGGTGAGATATTGGTGACCCGCTAGTTCCTCAGTTCTCTAAATTGGGTCAAAGACCCTGGCTGTTCCAGAGACCCTCTCAGGGAACCTGAAGGTTCAAATGATTTTCATTGTCATACTGAAGATTATTTACGTAACCCATAGAAGCAAAAGCTCTGGGGTTCCCAGCAATACTTAGAGTGTAAAAGGGTCCTGAAACCAAAAGGTTTGGGAGCTACTGCTTGCCTTGACCTTTCATCATAGGGATGACAACTCAAGGTCAAATGCATGAGGTCATGTAGGTCTTAAGAAGAGTCAAGATTTAAACTCAGATAATCTGCCTTTTCCCCATGGCCTCTCCATTTTAATAGTAGGTTAAACTAAGCATAATAATATTATAATTTATATACAATAATTTATATAGCACCTATTATGTGCTATATACTATATTATTATTATTTAATAATATAATTTATATAGGACCTCCTATGTGCTAGGTACGGTGCTAAATGCTCTTGTACAGACTATCTCATTTGATCCTCACAACAACCCTAGGAGATAGGTGTTTTTATTCTCCTCATTTTAGAGTTAAGAAAACTGAGGCAGAAAGAGGTTAAGTGACTAGCTCAGTATAACATCTAGTAAGTGTTTGAAATAGGATTGGAACTCACGTCTTCCTGACTACAGGCCCAATGCTCTAGCTATTGTACTACCTAGATGTATAATTAAGAAAGTTTGCCAGTTGTTTTGTGAGAGGCAGTAGACATCTAGCTTTGATGTCAAAAGGATCTGGCTTCAAATCCTACCTCTCACGTAGATACTAGTTGTGTGACCCTGAATAAGTCACTTGAATTCCTGGCACCCCAGGCAACTTCTCTAGAACTTTAAGTTGCAAAGAGGTGCTAACCTATATTAGTAGAGGGAGTTTTCTCACTGGGAAAACCCTGTGCCAATGAAATCATAAGAATTTAAGGATACCTCAAGAGGACCAAACTGAGTCCTTTGACCGAGTATGCTTCTTTTTTTTTGTTCAAAGCCAAAAAAAGAGGCAAAAATTTTATTTTAAGATAAAATTATGCATGTTTGTAATTATTTATAATTATATACTTGTACCTAATTTAATATAAGTATTACAATTGTAATTATTGCAATATGTCCTTATAATTATTTGTATTTAAAGAACACTTTCATGGATAGGAGAAAATATAGTCAATTATAGTAAAAATTACTTTTCAAATGTCTAAAATTTTTTAAAAAAATAAGTGGCCATAATAATAGTATCTGTTAGTCAACAAGCCTTTATTAAGCACCTACTATGTACTAATCACTGGGAATATACGTACCTTATCTAAGTTATTGCTTAATATGCTCTTTTAAAATCATAGAAAAAATTCACAATCCCATATTGGGAGAGAGTAAGTGTGAGAGGGGGAGGGGCGTGTGTGTGTGTGTGTGTGTGTGTGTGTGTGTGTGTGTGTGTAGGGGGCAGGTGTGGGTGTGTGTCTATCTATACTTACATCTTATCCCAAAGGGACAACATCTGATTATTGAGGCTTCCTTATGATATACAGGTGACCCTGGGTTCTCCAAGTCTATGTCATTTGGGCACAATCTTATTTAACAGCTCAGCCTAGTTTTAGCTAAGGGCCTGAAGACAGATTCTACATACACCATCCAAGGATCAAACTGACTAAGCAGAGAGTGACTGACCCCTATCTGATATATCTTTTCAGAACCAGAAACTTTAGGAAACTCTTTAACTAATGGTCGCCATCTGCATCTGTGGAGAGTTGAGCCTTGCTGATGAAATATTCCATCTTTGAAATGTAGAAATAACTATACAGGTATCCATCAGATTTCTACATGTCTACTGCTTTGGAATATCTGAAAGTTGTCATGGGGAATAGGTTACATTTGGTTCCCACTCTCTCTGGAGGAATTGAGTAAAGACCATGAAATGTGTGGCCTATAAACTGCCAGGAATAAGGAGGAAAGGGTCTCCCCTGGTCAGTGCACAGAGTGTTATGTTTGCTTCTGGGACCCACTGTTTAACAAGGCTGAAGAGTGCCCAAGATAGGCAGTTAAGGTGGCAAAGAACCTCAGATTACGCCATATTCATCAAATTCTTGCATTATAGATCAGGAACGAGAAGGTACCTTGGAGGTCAGCTCACACAACTTTAATTTTCCAGATGAAGCATCTGAGATCCAGGAAGGTCAAAATACTTGCCCAAGATTGGCAAGCATTTGTTAAGCACCTTTTTTATTAAGAACATTTATTAAGCTAGGATCTCTTCTAGATATTGGGAATACAGGGTGGGGGTTGGGGTTGGGGTGGAAATGAAATGAGCTTCTGCCTCCCAGGACAGAAAAAGAAGACAACATGCATAAGTGAAATGCAAGACACAGACAGAATGGATAACCTTAGCTGGTAAGACATCGACATTGGGGGAGACCAGCAAATCCCTTTGGAGCATGTTGTGAATGGGGTTCATGTAAGGATGGATTGAACTAGGTGCTCATTTGAAGAAGGCACTTCCAACTCTGAACAGTTGGGGTTCTGGTCAGCCAGGAGTTCTAATTTTCTTCCATACCTTTTTGAGCCAGCTAGGTGGTACAGTGTATGGAGTGCTGGACCTGGAGTTAGAAAGCTTCGAGTTCAAATCCAACTTCAGACCCTGACTAGCTGGTGACCCTGAACAAGTCACTTAACCTCTGTCTATCTCAGTTTCCCCATCTCCCTGAGTTGTTGTAAAGATTAAATGAAAAAAATTTGTATAGTGCTTTGAAAACTCAAAGTTCTACATAAATGCTGTTATTATTTTTTGATCCAAGGAGAATAGATATTAGTAATACGAATATTAGTAATAGTAATATATATTAGTATGAATGAATATTAATATTAACAATAATCATCATAAAGTTTTGTCTAAGGAGAATAGATATTGGCAATTTTATCAAAGGGGAATAGGTATTACTAATAATAAATTTTGTTTAAGGGAAATAGATATTAACAAAAGAATAGATATTAGTAATAGTAATTTTTTGTCTAAGGGGAATAGGTATTAGTAATAGCAAATTGTGTCTAAGGAGAATAGATATTAGCAATAGAAGAGATATTAGTAATAGCGATTTTGTCTAAGGGCAATAGATATTAGTAATAGTAATTTTGTCTAAGGAGAATAAATATTAACAATAGAATAGACGTTAGTAATAGTAATTTTTGTCTAAGGGGAATAGATATTAGAGATAGTAAATTGTGTCTAAGGAGAATAGATATTAGCAATAGAATAGATAGTAGTAATAGTATATATTTTTTTGTTTAAGGGGAATAGGTATTAGTAACAGATATCTAGTTAAATACAAATGTCCCGAGGGTAGAGACAGTCTCTCCATTATCTTGGTAATAGCACATAGTAGGAGTTTAATAAACATTTGCTTATTGATTGGCATTAACCATTTAAATCCCCAAAGATAAACTACCCCTCCCCCTCCTGGAGGAAGAAACCTCTCTGCTCATTCTCTATTTCCTCTGCCACTAAAAAGCCATCCTAAAATAGATAAATGGGTCTGCTCTCGGGTCCCTTTAGTTATCATTATATTATATTATGATTTTAGTCGTTGCATAGTTAGGCGGCTCAGAGCATACACTGGAAATATATATGTACAGTAAATCTCTTTCTATAGACTGTGTTAATATTCAGCTTATATCCTATCAGCTAGCAATACCACAGCATCATTCATCTTCAGATCTGCGCTCACCCATGTTTTGCATTTGCACAGAGGTGCAGGAAGCCAGCTGAGAAATCCTTCCAGGAAAAGGCAGCAGCTTTGGAATTGATTGAGGAAGATCCAATTAGGTTTGATTCATCAGGCATTTAATAAACACCTTAAACATCCCCTAGGTGCTGGTCATTGTGCTGGGTGCTGGGGACTTTTTTCTTTTTGATTGGATCTGTCTTGTTGACACTGGGAGCTCTTAGTAAGGAAAATCGTACTAGCCATGCAGGTTGGCACTGACTCTCCAATTTAAAGTCTTGGAGAGCTGCCCTCTGGAGAGAGGTGGTGCAGCTTAGTGGTACAACACTGGTCTGCTGGTCAGGAAGAAGTAGCATCTATGACTGGTTATGTGACCCTGGCCAAGTCACTGAACCTCTCAAGGCTTTGAGCAATTCACTAAACCTCAGCGGGTACTGCTCTGCATTGGGAAAGAGAATTCCTTACCCAGAAATCACATTTCTCTTCTCAAAAGGGCACTACGAAGTTAAGCTACTTTCCCAGAGCTGTGCAATCAGTATGTCAGCTGCAGTACTTGAACCCAGGTCTTTCTGACTCAGAGGCTGGCTCACTCTTCACTGCTTCAGAATGCCTTCTATGTCAAGAACCAGGTGCCATGCTAAAGGGTAGGAATATAAAGACAAAAAGAAAACAGTCCACACTCCTTAGAGACTTACCTTCTACCAAGAGGACATAGACAATATGTGCCCAGATAAGCAGATATTAATTAGATACAAATGAGTTTGGAGAAGTGAGGTATTAACAATGGAGGAAATCATAGGATTTAAATAGTACTTTAAGGTTTGCAAAGAGCTTATTTTATCTTCACAGCTACCCTGAAAGGTAGGAGCTATCGCTGTTCCCATCTTACAGATGAAGAAACTAAGGCAGACAGTGCCCTGGATCACACAGCTAGGCTGGATTTGAGCTTTCAAGGAGCTTCCAGTCTACTGGGGGAGAGCACACAAAAGACGAAGAGGGGGAGCATTCCTGACATTGGAGGTGAGAGATTGAATGTCATGGAGGAGGAAAAGTAAACAGGGTCCTTTGTTTGGAACGGAGAACATCAATGTAGTAGGACCAGACTGGAACCAGAACGTGGGCTGAACAAAGAAGCTTGTTTTTTTCTGGAGGTCATAGGGAGCCTTTGAAGCCTTCGGAGGTGGAGGATGATGTGGTGAGAGCCATACTTTCAATCTGAAGATATGACAAACTCTTATTGTTTTTACTGTAATCTAGAGGGGAAATAACTCAGTTGGAATAGAAAGCTTACACATTTGAATACATTTTATTGATTTTTAAAAAATCAGTCTCATTTCGCAATAATCTCCATTCCTCTCCTCCTCCCCCCCCCCCCAGAGAATTTTCTATTTTAGGAACAGAGTGCAGTTAATAAAGTAAAACAAACGAATACACTGACTATACCTGACAGTGCCTGTAGTCCACCACCTCTGTCTACATTAGCCACGTTTCCATGGCTAGTGGTGATACTAGAGTCTATTTACCCCCAAAGATCTTTTCTGTGTGGCATGTGAGAACCAACCAAAAAAAAGTTCTTCCTTACAAGATGTATGAAATTGATAATTTTTTCCTAGACAGAGCACACGTCAGGCTCATTTTGCTTTGTAATTAAGAAGAAAGCCAGAAACATCATTTACACATTAAGAATTTAATAGATATATTTTTCTAGCTTTATGCATTAGCCCAGGACAGCCCATTAATGAAATAAGTCTTCCTTCAGGGTCAATTTAGATGGGCGGTAATCTTCTGCAAATATATTGCAAATGAGGCCCATTTAATGATCTTAAAGCTAACTGCCAGGAGAGAATTGTTATAACTCTCCAGACAACAAAAAAGGACTTGGCCTGGCTTGCGGTCTCTCTTTCTAAATTAACAGATGCTTAATTTCTAGTCACTACATTAAAAAAATTGCAAATATTATCTTCTGTTTAGGTCAGTATCCAACTTGCTGACGTGGGAGGTTAATTCTGATTAAGGAAAGCTCGGAGTTGATTTAAATGATGAATAAAATAGTAGCAGGGTTTGACTGATGAAAATGTGTCCCTGGGCCAGTAGATGGGACAGCAATCACCAGGCTGCTCTGGGAGCCCCTTCGTTTAGAGATCACCTAATCCCCCATTACAGAATTGTTCTATTACGGCCCCATTCTGAGGCCTTACATGAGAGGATGAGCTTTTCCAGTAGACTGGAACGTCCCTGAAGGCAGGGACTGTGTTCTGGGCCATTCTTTGTATCTCCAGCACTTAGCACAGTACCTGACACACAGCAGGCGCTTAATCAATGTTGGTTGACTTGACTTACTTCTATCTATAGCACTTTTTGGTATTTACAGTATTCATCCATACAGTATCAGATCTGATTCCCAACAACAAGTTTTTGAGTTAGAGAATACCTCTTATCCCATCCTAGAGATGATGAAGTAGAGCCACAGTTAGGGAGGAGAAGAAGAGTTGGCTTTGCCTTAGGGGAAACCGGGCTTTGGCTCCCTCCTGGAACTTTACAGTTGGCTGGCCATGGGAGTCACTGGACTCCTCTGACCCTTAGCTTCCTTGTCTATAAATTGAACCTGAGAAACGGCATGACCTCAGACACATGTTGGTTATGTGATGCCAGGGAGGTCATTTAACCTGGAACCACCTCAAGCAACTCTGTAAGACTGTGTTGTTACAGGGCTTCAATTCAATGAATGTAAAGAGCATGGAAATTTAAAGAACTATATGGTGGAGGAGGAGGAGGATGACACCGATGATGACGACGACCATGATGATGACAGTCAAGGCCACCAGGTGGCACAGTGGATAGAACTCTGAACCTGGCATCAGGGAGACCTGAGTTAAAATTCTGTCTCAGGCATTTACTAGCTATGTGATCCTGGGCAAGTCACTTATCCACTGTCTACTTCCAGTTCCTTATCTATGAAATATGATTAATAATAGCACCTATCTCCCATGGTGGTTGTGGGAATAATGCCAGCTATTACATTGAGTGACTCCAAGGTCACCTTTTTATGTCACCTTCTAAATGAGACCTTTCTTGGTCCTCCCAGATGTTGATACCTACTCCTATTACCTTTTATTTCATATATAATATATATATTTATGCATATATATGTATTCACAAACATAGAGTAAATATATTTTCTCTGATAGAAAATAAGCTCTTTGATAGCAGAAACTATTTCACCTTTGTCTTTATAAGTTAGTGCCTAGGATAGTGCAAGGCACAAAGTAAGTGTTTAATAAATGCTTTGTTGATTGAATGACCTAAATATTAAGTAATTAAACCAACAATAGCAGGAATCTTCTGAAATCTACTTGAGGTCACATCCCAGTCATCTTCTCACCACCCTGCCCTGTTCTGTACTCTCCTGATCAGAGATCAGGTTCTAGAAGACCTAATCCTTTTAGCTCTAGAATTCCCATCCTGGGAGCTGTGCTGTCCGTATTGGTGAGTGCTTCAAATAGTTCACTAGATTGTTACATGTAAAAGAATTTTTAACAATCTTTTTTCATGTTTTGAGCTCCAGATTCTTTTCCTCCTGCCTTCCTACCCTTCATCCATCCTTGAGAAGGCAAGCACTTTGATTTCTACTATACATGTGAAATCATGCAAAACATTTCCATATTAGTCATGTTGCAAAAGAAAACACAAATGAAAAAGAAAAAGAAAGAAAGCTTTAAAAAGTATTCTTTAATCTGCATTCAGAGTTCATCAGTTGTCTCTCTGGAGGTAGATAGTATTTTTCATCGTGGGTCCTTTGGAATTATCTTGGATTATGTTTTGATCAGAGTAGCTAAGTCTTTCACATCCTTAGGATATTGCTGTAACTTTGTACTTGTAATCCTGGTTCTGCTTATTTCACTTTGAATCAGTTCGTATAAATCTTCCCAGGATTTTCTGAAACTATCCCACTCATCATTTTTATAATACATTAGTATTCCATCACAATCATATACCACAACTTGTTCAGCTATTCTCTCATTCATAGACATTCCCTAGATTTACAATTCTTTGTCACCACAAAAAGAGCTTGTACAATATTTTTGATATAAATAAATTCTTTCCTCTTTTCTTTGATATTTTTGGAATACAGACCTAGTAGTGATGTTTTTGGTTCAAAGGGAATGCTCAGCTTTATAGCCCATTGGGCAGTTCCAAATTCCTTTCCAGAATGGTTGCACTACCTTACAACTCTACCAACAGTGCATTAGTATCCTAATTTTTCCACGTTCCCTCTAACAATTGTCATTTTCCTTTTCTGTCATGATAGGTGTGAGATGGTATCTCAGAGTTGTTTTAATTTGCATTTCTCTGATCAATAGTAATTTAGAGCATTTTTCACATGACTATCGATAGTTTTGATTTCTTCTTTTGAAAACTGCCTGTTCATATCCTTTGACTTTAGCAAGTGGAAAATGATTCTTATTTTTTATAAATTTAATGTAGTTCTCTATTTATTCAAGAAATGAGACCTTTATCAGAGGAAATAATTGCAAAATATTTTCCCAGTTTCCTGTTTTCCTTCTAATTTTGACTGCATTCATTTTTTTAAAAATTTAATTAATTTGTTTTCAGTTTTCAACAATCACTTCCATAAGTCTTAAATTTTCTCCCCCTCCCTTTCTTCTCCCTCCCAGAAATGACTTCCAATCTCATATGAGTTCTACACGTACATTCTTATTGAACACATTTTCACATTAGAAGCATAGAAGAATTAAAATGAATGGGAGAAACCATGAGAAAAACCAAATCAAACGAAAACATAACACAAGAGAAAATAGTCTGCTTCATTCTGTGTTCAATTACACAGTTCTTTCTCTGGACATGGATGGCATTTTTCCTCAAGAGTTCTTTGGGAATGTTTTAGGTCCTTGCATTGCTATAAAGGGCTTAATTTATCAGAAACAGTTCTTGCACCCTGTGACTGTAACTGTGTATAATGTTCTCCTGGTTCTGCTCATTTCACTCAGTATCAGTTCATATAAGTCCTTCCAGGTTTTTCTGAAGTCTGACTGTTCATCATTTCTCATAGCACAATATTATTCCATTACATTCATATACCACAACTTGTTCAGTCATTCCGTAATTGATGGACATTCTCTTGATTCCAGCTCTTGGTCACCACAAAAAGAGCTTCTATAAATATTTGTGTACTTGTGGGATCTTTTCCCATTTTTATAATCTCTATGGGATACCACCCTAGAAGTGATATTGCTGGGTCAAAGGATATGCACATTTTTGTAACCCTTTGGGCATAGTTCCAAATTGACTGCATTAGTTTTGTTTGTGCAAAAGCTTTTTAAATTTCATGTAATCAAAATTATCTATTTTACATTTTGTAATCTCCTCTCCCCTTTATTTGGTCACAAACCCTTCCCTTATCCATAGATCTGACAGGCATATTTTCCCATGCTCCTTTTATTTACTTACGATATCACCCTTTATGTATAAATCATTTATCTATTTTTACCTTAACTTGGTATATGGTGTGAGATGCTTGTCTGTGTCTACTTTCTGCCCAGTTTCTTTCCAGTTTTTTCAGGAGTTTTTGTCAAATGTTGAGTTCTTATTCCAAAGGTTTGGAACTTTGGATTTATCAAGCACTAGATTACTATGGTAATTAATTTATTACTGTGTATTGTATACCCAATCCACTCCATTGATCAGCTGCTCTATTTTGTAGCCATGATGATTTTTGATGATTATTGCTTTGACTATCGTTTGAAATCTAGAATTGCTAGGCTTCCTGCCTTAACAGTCTTTTTTTCATTGATTCTCTTGATATTTTTGACCTTTTCTTCTTCCAGATGAATTTTGTTGCTATTTTTTTCTAGGTTTAGAAAATAATTCTTTGATAGTTTACTGTAGTACTGAACAAGTAGTAACTTAGATAGAATTGTCATTTTGATTATATTGTCTCAGCTCATCTATGAGCAATTAATATTTCTCCAGTTGTTTAGATCTGTCTTTATTTGTGTGAAAAGCATTTTGTAACTGTGCTCAGATATCCTTGGATTTATCTTGACAGGTAGACTCCCAAGAATTTTATATTATCTGTAGTTATTTTAAATGTAATTTCTCTATCTCTTCCTGCTGGATTTTGTGGCATTGTATAGAAATACCAGTTTTATATTTTACATCCTGTAACTTTGCTGAAGTTGTTAATTGTTTCAGCTAGTTTTTTTAATTGATTCTCCAGGGTTCTTTAAGTATACCATCATATCATCAGCAAACAGTGATAATTTTGTTTCCTTGTTGTCTATTTTTATTTCTTCACTTTCTTTTCTTGTCATATTTCTATAGTTATCATTTCTAGCATAATATTGAATAACATTGGTGGTAACAGACATCCTTGCTTCACCCCTGGTCTTATGGGAAGGTTTCAAGTTTATTTCCATTATAGATAGTGCTTGTTCTTGATTTTAGATGGATACTACTTATTATTTAAAGGAAAGCTCCATTGATCCCCATGCTTTCTAGTGTTTTTAACAGGAATGGATGTTGCGTTTTATCAAAGGCTTTTTTCTGCATCTATTGATAGAATCACAGGATTTTTGTTGTTTTTGTTATCAATATGGTCAATTATACTGATAAATTTCCTAATGTTGAACAGGCCCAGCATTCCTGGTGTAAGTTCCACTTGATTACACTGTATAATCTTTGGGTTATCTTGCTATGATCTCCTTGCTAGTATTTTATTTAAACTTTTTGGATTTATATTCATTAGGAGATCTAGTCTATAGTTTTATTTCTCCATTTTTGTTTTCCCTGATTGGGAAACCATGTTTGTATCATGAAAGGAAATTTGGTAGGATGTCTTTACTTATTTTTTCAAATGGTTTATATAGTATTGAGATTAATTATTCCTTCACTGATAGAATTCACTTGTGAATTCATCTAGAATTGATTTTTTTCGGGGGGGGGGAACCCAGTTATGACTTGTTCAATTTCTTTTTCTGAGATAGGATTGTTTACATACTCTATTTCCTTTTCTGTTAATCTGGGCAATTTACATTTTTGCCAATATTCATCTATTACACTTACTTGTCAGTTTTACTGGCACATAATTGGGCAAAATAATTTCTAATAATTGCTTTAATTTTTTCTTCATTGGTGGTGCATTCACCCTTTTCATTTTTGATACTAATAATTTGGTTTCCTTTTTTTTTAAATCAAATTAATAAATGTTTATTTTAAAGATTTTTAAAATAAAACCAACTACTAGTTTTATTAGTTCAATTCTTTACTTTCAATTTTATTAATCTTTCCTTTGAATTTCAGGATTTCTATTTTGGTGTTTATTTGGGGATTTTTATTTTGTTCTTTTTCTAGCTTTTTAGCTGTGTGCCCAATTTATTGATCTTTCTTTCTCTCTTCTTTGATGTATATGTTTAGAGGTATACATTTTCCCCTAAGTACTGCTTTGGTTGTATCTCACAAATTTTGGATTGTTATCTCATTGTTGTCATTCTCTTTAATAAAATTACTGATTGCTTCTATGATTTTTTCCTTTGGCCCACTCATTCTTTAGGATTACATTATTTATTTTCCAATTAGCTTTTAATCTATATTTCCATGGGCTTTTATTAAATATAATTTTATTACATTGTGGTCTTAAATGGTTGCATTTAATATTTCTGTTTTTATGCATTTGGTTGTGAGATTTTTATGCCCTACTGCATGGTCAGTTTTGTGAAGGTGCTGCCAAAAAAGGTATACTCCTTTTTATTCCCATTCAGTTTTCTCCACAAGGCTATCATATCTAACTTTTCTAAGACTCTCTTCATTTCTTTGACTTTTTTCTTATTTGTTTGATGGTTAGGTTTATCTAACTCTGAGAGAGAAAAGTTGAGGTCTATCCACTAGTACTGTCTATTTACCATTTCCTTCTGTAATTCATTTAACTTTTACTTTAAGAACCTGGATGTTGTGTTATTTGGTGCAAATATGTTTAGTGTTGATATTACTTCATTTTCTTATTGCTCCTTTTAGCAAAATATAATTTCCCTCCTTATCTCTTTTAACTAGGTCTGTTTTTACTTGTACTTTGTTTGAGATCATACTGAATCCTGATTTCTAATCCATTATTCTGTCTGCTTCCATTTCATGGGTGAGTTCATCCCATTAATGTTCACAATACATTTCCCTCCATCCTATTTTCTTCTGCTCATCCTTTTCCCTCCTTTTATCCTGATCATACTCAAAAGTCTGTTTGTTTCTGACTACTGTCATCTTTTATCTTTCCTCCCTTTTGTCATCACCTTCCTCTCTTATTCTTTTCCCCTCACTTCCCTTTTGGGTAAGATAGATTTTTATTGCAGATGTGTATGAATATATGTGTATATGTATAGATGTATTCACACATATATGTATACATCCTTTTTGAACCAATTTAGATGTGAGATGGAAACATTGACTCCCTAACCATTTCCCCCTGCACTGTAAAATCTCTCCTTTGAGATGAAATATTGTATATTTTCCCATTTTTCATTCTTTTGACTTTGTTTTATTACTTATTGATGTCTCATAGAGTAATTAGTTTCCAGTTGTCCAATTTTAATGTTTAAGGAATTATTTTCTTCAGTGAGCTTTTGTGCTTATTTTTGCATTTGCCAATTCTATTTTTAAAGGTATTTTCTTCAGGATTTTTTGTGCGTGCCTTTTTTACCAAGATGTTAATTGTCTCTTCATAATTTTCTTCCTTTACTTTCATTTCTTTACCTATTTTTTTCTCTACCTCTCTTATTTGATTTTGAAAATAATTTTTAACTCTTCCAGGAATTATTGTTGGGCTTGTATTCAATTTAAATTTTTCTTTGATGCCTTTGCTTGTAGCTGTTTTGACTTTGTTGACTTCTTTTCAATATGTCTCAGTCCTTCCTGCAGCCATAATAGCTTTTGATGATCTCTCTCTCTCTCTCTCTCTCTCTCTCTCTCTCTCTCTCTCTCTCTCTCTCTTCTCTCTGTTATTTTCTCATTTCCCACATAACTGCTTGATTTAAAACATTATGTTAATGTTGGGCTCTAGTCCTGATATGGGGGGAAGGTTCTGCCTCAAACTTCAGACTTTTTTGCTCTGCTGTTTTCAGAGCTAGGTCTGGGGGTTTGGAATTTTTTGGAACTTCCAAGGTGGTGTCATTGTCTCTGGCTTGAGAGCTCCCAAAGCTGCTGCTTCTATCACCACCACTTAGTCCCACTGTTGCTATTTCATCCACATGGGCTCTGAGGCAGCCTCCTCCCTTGTGTCACATTTCTCTCTTTCCAACTTCCTATATTGTCTTGGGTTGGAAGAATGTCTCAGTCTCATTTTTTGTTAGCTCTGCCATTCCAGAATTCAATTTGAGGCATTATTTTAAAGTTGCTTGGAGAGGAATGTTGGAAGAGCTCAGCTGAGTGCTTCTCTACTCCACCATCTTATCTCTACCCTTGTCCCTTGCAGCATCTTGATTCAACTTCTGGGAGGGAAAGAAGTGCCTTGTTGCTTCAAGACTTAGTCTCTTTTCACTCTATGAATCTTGACAAGTCAAAGAATTCCAATTTAGTCACCACATGCATTGTTCAGTGTCAAAAAGAGAGATCAGATTATACTGTCATTGGTCCTGAAAAAGATGTCAAGCTATTCCTTTATAACCCAATTCACCATCCCAATAACTTTCCCAAATAATCCATTCCTGCCTGTACATCATTTCCCTGTGTCTCACCTCACCCCTGTTAGAATATAAACTTCTTGAGGACAAGGATTGCCTTACTTTGTATTTGTATCTCCAGTACTTAGAACAGTGCTTATTACATAGTAGACACTTAATAAATCCTTTTACATCTAACCATTTAGTCATACCTAGTCAAGCATCTTTTCCGCTACCCTTATATAGCTTCTAAATTGGGCAAGAAAGGTGCTCCTCTCAGCACTGGAGGGGATACAAAGAGGTCTAATGTATGCTTCCTAGCCCCCAGGAGCTTATGAATAAGTCCTTTGGAGTTGCTAAAGACCGAGACAGGTTCAGGACCTTGGCCAGTCTCTCCATTCTCCAGTCCATCCTCCATACAACTGCCAAAGTGATTTTTTTCCTAAAGCACAGGTCTGATGATGTCCCTCCCCTAAATGTTAAAGCTAATGTGGCCCCCTTTCATATCTAGGATCAAATATAAAGTCCTCTGTTTGACATTTAAAGTTCTTCATATTTGTTCTTTCTTAACTCTACTTCCCTCACTCTTGGGTATAGCCATACTGGCCTTCTTGGCTGTTCCTCATACATTACATTTCATCTCTAATCTCTGTGCCTTTACAAAGACTGTCTTCCTTACTGGAATGCTCTGCCCCACCTTCCACATCCTTCACTGCTACCTCTTAAACCCCTAAATTCCTTCAAGATTCAGCTCAAAGGCTACCTTCTGCAGGTCTTTCCCAGCCTCCCCAGCTGCTCAGCCTTCCCCTCTGAGATAACCTTCTATTTACTCTGAATATATCTTGTATAAACTTATTTATATACATCTTGTCTCCCTATTAGAATGTAAACTCCTTGAGGAGAGAATCTTTGCTTTTTCTTTGTATCCCCAGCATTTAGCACTGTGCCTGGTACACAGTAGGCTTTTCATAAATCCTTTTGATTAATTGATAATGGGTCCCCTCTCACTGGAAATCATTAGACAAAATCTGGATTATCCATTTGTTAGCAATATTGACATGGGGGTTCTTTGTTCAGATATGGATTGGATTAACTGGCTTTTGGACTTTGACGCAGGATATCCATTCTTAAATCTCTCTAGGATAAAAATCTATAATCTCTGGCCACTCCTTCCCAACTTTGTCATCCATCACCAAAACAAAGTTCCTGGCCTTAAATTCTCTCCAAGGCCATTAGGGGCAAAGAAGCTGCTGATCTACATTGGTAGAGCGAACTTCTTCTTTGGGAGTTCCAAGTACCAATGTGAAGGGTTTCGGGAGTCTCTCCAGTTTCCATGTTCTCTAGCAACAGTTCAGCCTTTATTTAATACAAGAGCATCATTGAAACTAAATGTCTTTGTTACTTGGTTTAATTAATTCAGAGTCCTGAACAGTATTTGTCAACTTCTCCATAGAGCAAGGGTTTGTCCCCGAGGGTCCATGAGTTTGCTTTTAAAAAAAAATTTGATAAATGTATTTCTATGTAATTGGTTTCCCCTGTAAACTTCTGCATGTTATTATTTTCATTTAAAAATACTATGGTGTTTAGGGGACCATAGCTTTATCAGATTGCCCAAGATGTCCATCACACACACACACACACACACACACACACACACACACAAACACACGCACACACCGGCAAGTCAAAGATATTGTGGGCATATACTCTAAGACCACAGTCAAATCAACAAGCATTCATTAAGTGCTAGGTGCATGGGAGGCATCATGTTTAGCATTGGGGATACCAAGAAACCAAAAGTAGCCCCTATTTACCCTCAAGGAGTTTACAATCTAATGGTGGAAAGAGCATGTATACAAATGGGTGCATATAAGACAACAAAGAGAAGGAGGAAGGGAGAGGGAAGGGAGGAGGAGGAGAAGAAGGGGGGAGGAGACAGAGAGAGAGAGAGAGAGAGAGAGAGAGAGAGAGAAACAGACACAGACTGAGAGAATAATAATAGCTAGCATTTATATAGCACTTACTAAATGCTGTGCTAAGTGCCCTGGGAGGTGGGTGCTGTTATTATCTATATTTTACAGATGAGGAAACTGAGGGTAAATTATTTTCCTTTGTCACACAGCTAGCAGATGTCTGAGGTAGGATTTGAACTCAAGTTTTCCTCACTCCAAGCCTAGCAATCTTTCTACTGTAGCAGATAGACAGATAGATAGACAGATAGACAGACAGACAGACAGACAGACAGATAGATAGATAGATAGATAGATAGACAGACAGACAGACAGACAGACAGACAGACAGACAGAAAGAAAGAAAGAAAGAAAGAAAGAAAGAAAGAAAGAAAGAAAGAAAAAGGAAGAAAGGAAAGAGAGAAAGTAAGAAAGAAAAAAACAAAGAAAGAGAAAAGTAAACTGGAGGCAATCTCAAAGAGAGGGATCATAGCTTTAGAACTAAGAGGGACCTCAGAGGTTTCCTAATCCAACTCCCTCTTTTTACAGATGAGGAAACTGAGGCCCAGAGAAAATGAATGAAACCTATGCTGTAAGTGGAAAAGATGGGATTCAAACCCATTTCCTCTTACTCTAGGTCCAACAGTCTTAGCCGTACTGCCTGCTGCCTCCCTGGGATACTATGATCTTTGGAAGTTTTGTAAACCCCCAAATCCTCCTTTGAAGCCTCATGGGGGCAAAGCTTCTCCTGTGAAGGATGCCTGCCTTGCATCTTTCCCCAGAAAGCTAACTTTCAAAGTCACGCGTGCCATGGAGAGCAGGCAGGATGGCATTAAAGAGAAACAGCCGTCATTCCACCCTGGAAACGGTTCCCTAGCAGGACATTACTTTAATTCACTGGTTCCTTGTAATCAAGATCTAATAAGCAGTATCTTTAAAGGAGTCCTCCACACAGGCGGCATTGTGATGATCAATTGAGCTACTTATAAAGAAAACCTCTGAGGCTATATGGGGGAGGGGGCTTGTATTCCCTCTGCTTTATGACACCCCCTTAGAAACAATGTGCAGGAAGGTCAAGACAGCGTGGAGGCTCAGGCATTAACCAGCAGAACACTAATTAGTTTTAGTGACAATGGTCTTCTGTGTGGGCATTCTAATATTTTGGTGTTTAGGTTTGTTTGAAACCTCTGGCCATAAGGCACAAAGCCTCTTTTATCTCCTGTTTTTCTTTTTTCTCAAGATTTTTCTGTCACATTATCAGTATGAATTGGTTAAGCATATCCAAAGTCTCATTGTTATTACTATTACCAAATGTCTGTTTTGATATTAGCTTCAGAACCTAGTTCTAAAAAGTTAAACCTAAAAAATAATGAAAAAATAAAGTAAAACGTAACGTGTATACTCAAGTTACTATTACTATTATTAGGATCCCATTCCATATTATTTTGATTAAAATCTGCCTCTGTATTAAATCCAGTTTTTAAGAGTTAAACCAGATATGAAAAAAGCAAAAGAAAATTTATCATGTAGACTGCAATTATCACTACTCTTGTTAAAAGTTAACGTATATCTTGATGTTAGCACCAAAACCTCATTTTAGCAAGAGTTAAATCAGAAAGATAATGAAAAAGATTATGAAAATATGATGTGTATATGCAAAGTTAGTATTGTAGCTATTAACACTAAACAACAAATGACATAATACTTGTAAAGTGCCTTGCACATAGTAGGTTCTTAATAAATAATTGTTCCTTTTCTCCCTTGATGTTAACATGCCGACATTTTAAAGAGCTAAATTAAAGGGACATTACAACAATTTAAATGAAATTAAATATATAATAGGTTTTATTTTTTTAAAGGTCACATTTTTCATTTGTTTGTGTCAAACCTAAACTTCAAATTGTATTAAAACCAAAGCAGAATTTGTCCGAGGAGCCCTGGCATTCTGGGCAGAAGTGTTTGAGGCACATTCAAGAATACCAAGGACGCAAAAAATCCTCCAGATCTCACTGAACTGGCATCTCTACAGTACTCAAGGTTCTCAGCAATGATCTCTGGCTGGCCCTTTAAGAATCTGGTTGTTGGTGGCCCCTCATCGCCAGATATCTGTCCAGCTGGATTGTGGAGAAAATCACCCCGGGGGAATTTCCCTTTTCCCAAAGCTGAACTCTCACTTCTACCTTTTGAAGTGAAAATGGAGATTTCTGGGATTCTGGTTCACATCGAAAAGCACCTAGCCTTGTGCATAGTAGGTATTTAACAGTTGTTTATTGAATTGAACAAGAATACAAAACGTCTTCAAAAATAGAAATGCATATTTTATTTACTCAAATGCTTATTTCAGTCTCAGGTTTTATTTGTGTTTGATGAAAGGGAAGGGAAGGGAAGGGAAGGGAAGGGAAGGGAAGGGAAGGGAAGGGAAGGGAAGGGAAGGGAAGGGAAGGGAAGGGAGGGGAAGGGAAGGGAAGGGAAGGGAATTCAAGGGAAGGGAAGGGAGAAGTAAGGTTTGGTATCCTCAGCACTTAGCATATCATCTGACACAGAGAAGGCATTTAACCAATGCTTTTGAATGAAAGAATTTGAAAGCTTTTCTTAACTTTGACCAATCTGTTTAAATAGTCAAAGAAATGAAACCCATTTGGGTCTGCAGGTGGTAAATAGAGAGCTTTTAATGCCTTTCTCTGATAGCAAGGTGAGAACTCCAGGTGTGGAACCTATCTTATGAGGCTGGAATATTTCATCAATTAACTGTGTTGATTGGCTTGTTTTGGGGTTACAGGGAACTGTTCAATGATAGGAACAAGGTTAAGGGATAATGGCTATATTGTACAAACAAAATTACAATAAAGAAATTCTTAGAAATAAAATGAATGGGGTATTTTCCTCAATACAGTGATTACCTTTGAATGAATGAATATATCATGTGGTGAGAAAAATAATGTCAATGGATTTTCTTTAAAAAAATTAGGTCTGATTGTTTCCCTTTCTAAAAAAAAGTCTGACTTTTAGAAATTAGAGAAGTTATCTTGTTCCCATAATCTTTCCCAAGGGTTAATTTCACTAATCCTTTTTTCCTTCTTGGATGTCCTGCTCCCACAAGGCCGAAAGCAATCAAATCTGTAGGTGAAAAAATCCCTCACAATCTTCTCCTCCTCCCTCCTTCCTACCCCCCAGAAGACTTTAGTCTACAGAAGGTGAACTTTCATTAAAGGAAAATAAAGTTTCGAGCCTTCCATCTGGGGAAGGAGCGTCTTCATACTGTAAATCAATACACTGTCGGCTAGTTTGCTCTTTCACTGGACAGACCAAAACAATATCTCTCCAAGGAAAGTGGGAACATCCTCTCAAAGCCATTTGTCTTAATGGAGTAGCCCCTCAGAAGCCAGCGTCTGACGGCTGTTACAACATCAATTCTAAGGTTAATAAGCCAGGCCACGGAAGCAAGTCCATTTACAAAGACAATTCTTAATAACTGAGATAGGGTCATTTTGAATGCATTGGTTTGAATGCTTGACTTCTGATAGGACCAATAGCCTGATTCAGCTGACATGGGAATGCTTGCAGAAAGTGATGCAGAGATAGAATAGTAGATGTAATGACAATCGTGGAAATAAAGCAGCAAAACTGTGGTCACTTAAAACGGTGAATATTCAGATCGCCATATATGTAAGATAATATGAGCAGAATTTTGAAAGAAATTAGGTTTTTCAAGAGGCAGAGGTCAGGAGAAAGTACATTCTAGGCATGGGAGACAGCATATGGAAAGGTATGGAGATGGGAGATGGAATGGCAAGTGAGAGGAACACCAAAAACACCAGTTTGACTGAATCATGTAGTTAGAAAAGAAGACTGGAATCCAGTTTTAACAGCATTTAAATGCCAAACAGGAGAGTTTGATTCACCATGATTTCATTTCCCCCAGAGGTCCCTTCCAGCTCCAAATCTGTAGATCATGCCATGATGCTTTCACCAACACAAATCACAATCCCTGACTCGGTTGCTCGTTTTGAATTTCTGAGTCCAGGATTATGAACTGGTTCGAATAGTGGTTGAAATAGTGCTGGCTATGGAGTCAGAGGATCTGGGTTCAAATCTTAGCTTGGTCACTTGCTGTCTGTGAGACATTTAATTTCTCTAGACCTCAGTTTCCTCATCTTTAACATGAGGAAGTTGAACTTGATGACCTCAAGGTCCCTTCCAAGTCTAGATACCATCATCTATTCTGGCAAAGTTTGGAACTCTACAGGAGAAGTCGTGAGATTCCTCATGTCCTTTAGCCTTGATTCCAGTCTTGTATTCCAATAGCTCTGAGATCCCATCCATATGGATAGTCCTTCCAATAGTACAAGTCTCAGTGAGGGTTACCCTGGAGAAGAGAAGGCTCAGAATGGCCCATGATCACTATCTTCTAGGATTTGAAAGTTGTCATGTGAAAGAGATTTGACTTGCTTGGTTTGACTTCAGAGGTGCCAGGACCAGAAGACCCCAAGTCTTCTATTGGGCTGGGTAGTGAAACAGAGAGATGATTAATCTGATCTCAGGAAAACATTTCCTTCCAGTCAATGGTGTCCAAGAGACATAGAGGCTACCTCAAGAAGTGTTGGAGAGGTAACACAGGGAGAGGCAACAAAATGATGGTTGTCAAGCAAAACTTGAAGGTCTTCAAGTGATGTTGGACAGGTAAGTTATAGCAGGGATTGTGTGTTGGTTCAAAAAGATAATAAAAACACCTAGCATTTCTACAGAGTTCTAAGGTGCAAAGAACTTTACAAATATTATCTCATTCAATCTTCACAGCAACCCTGGGAGGCAGGTGCTTTTCTTAGCCCATTTTACAGATGAAGAAATTGAAATAGTATTTAAGTGACATGGCCAGGGTGACACAGCCAGTAAATGTTTGAAGTCATATTTGAACATATTTGACTGTTGACATCTCTCCTAATTCTTCAGTTCTGTGATTCTGTGACAAACCCTCCATGCTCTCTTGTCTAGAGTGACTGTTTCTCATACCTTTGGCTATAATCAGAAGGATATTGTTGATGGTAAGAAAAGATGTGGAAGTACAAAGATGTTAACGACAACATTACTACTGGCATCAAACATAAACTCCTCTGTGTTTAGATCTCTTCACATGTGTTCTTTCTACTGCTATAGTTCTCTCATATACCACATGTCCTCCATGCATTCCACAATGCAGTCATACTGGTCCACTTCCTGCTCCCCACACATTGTATTCTACATCCTGACTCCATGCATTTTTACAGAGTGCCCTCCCTCCCTGAAATGTACCTCCTCCTCAGCTCTACCTCATTCTTCAAGACTCAGCTCAAAGGTCATGTTCTACTTAAAACCTTCCCTGCTGGCTGACCCAGGACAAATCACAACTTCTCCTTGTCTCAGTTTCCTCAACTGTAAGATGTGGATTATAAGAGCACTTACCTCCCAGAGTGCTGTGAAGATCAAATAACATAACATTTATAAGCTTCTAGCATAGTGCTTGACACATGGTAGGTGATTAGCCAATGCTTGTCTCCTTCCTTCCTTCTTGATCCTGTCCAATTGCTGGTGCCCTCCTCAAACTACTTCATAAACATTTTGTATATGTTCTGCATACAGTCCCAGATGTACACATTATGTCCCCTGTTAGAATGAAAGCCCATTGCAGTCGTCTCCTTCTCCTCCTTTCCTTTCTTCTTGTTCTTGTTCTTTTCCTCTTCCTTCTCCTTCTCCTCTTCCTTCTTGTCCTTCTCCTCCTTCTCCTTCTTCTCCTCTTTCTCCTTCTTCTCCTTCTTCTCCTCCTTCTTCTCCTCCTCCTCCTCCTTCTTCTTGCCTCTGTGTCCTTAGCCCTTAGGACAGAGTCTGGCTTAACGTATGTTTGTCAAATGACTGAATTTAATTCAGCAGACATTTATTATGAGAGTCACCATTCTCAGTACACAAAACCTGAGATGAACCAGCCTCTGCACTCAAGGAGCTTCCAGTCCCCTTTGAATGATAGGCCACGTGCACATAAAATTACAATACAAGGCAGGGAATATTGGAGGAAATGGAGAGGCCCAGATGAAGAGCTGTTGGACAATTTAGGAAAAAGAGGGCCTTGTATATGGTGGGCATTTAACTTTTGGTGCAGTTTTACTGGGGTAGGGGAAACAATATCCTTGGGAAGTAGCTTCAAGAATGTGAGTTCCATTTTACAGCTGAGTAAACCAAGGATCAGACAGCTTGGGTAAAAGAGAAAGGAAGAATGCACTTTCGAGTCCTTCACCAACTTTTCATTTTTTCATCAGGCAAAGTGAGAGTGGCAGCGAGGATCCCTGGCTTTGGAGTCAGAGCCTCTGTAATCCACCTGGGCTCCTGGGCTGACTTTCTGTGACCTTCACCATTCTGGACCCCAAATAGATGAGGTAACCATAGATCCAGGGCTCAAGTTAGTCCAGTCTCAATTTTTCTTAAGGATAGAGAACCTGAAGTAACAGTAGCATTTACATAGCTCTTCAAAGGATTTTATCCTACAGGAACTCATTTAATCCTTGAAACAATGCTGAGTTAGGTGCTATTATTTTGCTCATTTTACAGATGAGGAAATGGAGGCACTGACAAGTCGAATGATTCCTCTAGAATCACCTAGCCAGGAAGTCTCTGAGGCAGGATGTGATCTCCTGTCTTTCTGACTTCAGGCTCTGCACTCCATCCCCTATACCAATGAGTTACCTTCGGTGGCAGTTATCAGAAGCTGTATTTCAGTCCAGGTCCTTTGCTCTTTTCACTGGGTCCCTTCCAGATTGAAAGCCTATAGCCCTCTTAAAATGGTTTTAATTTAAGTCCTAACCTTCCTCATTCTATAGTTCTAATGAACTCTTGCAGACATGAATCATGAAGCATTTATTAAGCACCTACTATGTGCCAGGTATTGTGCTGGACATTAGAGAGAGAAAGAAATATCAAGAATGTGAATGGAAGGGATTTCTTCAAAATATCAATTTCCAAACTTGTGCGTGTGTATGTGTTTTCTGCTTCATATTCCCAACATCGGGCAGTAAATTATTTTTCAAAGCTGTGACTGCTAGTACATTCTGGCACCCACTATGTCTTGCAACCTCACTCAATATTTTTAATTACTTGCCTTTATTGGTCAGACAAAATGTAGAGTCAAGTTTCAAGTAATACCTTTTATTGGACTGATGGTGGAATATTGACAGATAAGCTTTAGGGGATGTAGAAAACTCCCCTCTAGGTCAGGAAGGGATTGACTCTGAGGAATGGATTTCTATATGTAGAAAGCCTGTTTGTCAATATTGTACAGTGAGGCCGATAAAAGGGATTACTCAAAACTTGGCCAGGTGTTTGGCCTGACATAAAGGAATTTGAGATGGCATGGAATCAAGATGGTGGTGCTTAGGATGAACTTTCGGAGGCGGGGGAATGAGACAGTAACGCCTGCCCTGCTGATCTCACAGGCTTGTCCCAATTCAATGCAACCCAACAAGCATTTATTAAGCATCTAATATGTTTGAGTCACTTGTTTGTAACCAGGGCTACAAAGGCAAAGCAAACAGTTCTTGTCCTCAAGCAGATTACAGTCAATACTTGCTATAGGTTCATGCACCCATATATGTGTGTGTGTGTGTGTGTGTGTGTGTGTGTATCAATCTATGCACAAAGTGTACAAATAAATATGAAGTAACTGGGAGAGAGAACTCTAGTGATTAGGGCTCTTGTAGAAGGCGGCATTTCAACTGAAGCCTGAAGGGAACTTGGGATCCCAAGAGACAAGGAGCACGTTCCAGGCTTGTACAAGGGCATTTAGGAAGGGTCTAGAATACAGTGTATGGGGAATCACAACTAGACCACTTTGGATGAAACATACAAGTTCATGAGGGAAAGTAACGTGAGACCAAAAGGTGGGGGGGGAGGTGAAAACCAGGTTATGAAGGGCTTTAAATGCCAAGTGGGAGTTTGTGTTTGATCCTGGGGGCAATAGGAAGCTTCTTGTGTGAGATGATCCAACTGGTACTTTAAGAATGTCCATTGGGTGGCTGTGTGAGGATGGGTGAGAGGAAAGAGGAGCTGGATGCAGGGAAAACAGAGGTTATTATAATAGTAATAGCACAGGTAAGAGGGAACAGGGCACTGAAATGTAGAATCTGCCTTCTCTAGCTGCCCCCTCCCAACTCATACTCATGTACTTCTGGTTCAAGGAATTCTGTGAATCTCCACTCCCAGACTGATAGTCCAGAAGCTCCCTCTCACCAGTGTGATGGCCTTATTTGTCAGTCAGATGATATAATTAAGCCCAAATCTAATATATTTATTGAACTAGAATACTATAAACAGTAGTAACAAAATAGCCCTCATAAACCTGAGGTGAGCTCTCTCACAAATACCAGGGAATCAGTGGAAAAATGGGCACATGCAGACAGTGCACTTGTTCAGAGACCATCCAAGGCCAAGGAAATTTCATGTCTCCCACACTGCAGTGCCCCAATGACTTTCCTCTTCTCATGGTAATCCCATGCTGCCCACCCTGGCACCGGGTTTTTCTGGGGATGTGGCTCTGCTGAGTCTCTTGGCAGCTCTCTTCTCTTCCACAGCTGGTCTGCTTTCTGATGGTGTGGTGGTTTCTTCTACAGGAAGAGTCAGTCTTCCTCCAAATGCTATTGTTGGGGAGAAACAGAAGAATCCCTGGCCCCTTCCTGCCATTGTCAACAATAGGCACAAGGAAAATATGAAGAGGAATTCCTTCTCTAGAGCTGGGTTCTTCCTCCATCACCTGCTGTCTTCTCAGCTGCCAGGACTGACTCCCTCCCAACTACCACAGCTCCTCTAGCTTGACCAACTCCAGAGCTGGTCAGTTCACTTTTAAAAGGCCACCAGGGGCATGGCTGACCCCTCACCCAGCCAAAGGTTTGTCTCCTTATAATTGCACCAGTTTGAATAAAAGGAACTTACACCTCCTAAAGGGGTAAAGAAGTATAAATAATTCTTTAGATTCTCTTTACAAATAAGTGAAAATTTAGCGATCAGTAAATCTTAGATGAATGTAAAACCTACTAGGCAACTCTTTATTGTAGCACACTAAATTCTGTGTAATAGATGGGCAATACAAGGCAAAAAATAAAAGTATTCCCTGCCTGCAAAGAGCAGCCAATTCAGAAGAATTCTGTACACACTGGAGAAAGAACTATCATGCTGAATGGATCATATTAAGTACACATGAGAAATGAAAAGGCATATGTGTGTATCCTAAGTTGGTAGATATAGTATAGACTAGTAAGGGATCTTGTATACTAGGAAGATCCCTAGGAAAGATATCAGGAAGCCTGAGTTTGAATCATGCCTCTGTGCCTTTCTTCCTTGGATAAGTGATCTCTTGGGGTCAGTAGAGGAATTGCTCAGAGAGGAAGTCTGAAGAGCTGTAAGAAGAATATCCTTGGGACAGTGGAAATAATGATCAATTTGGAGAGAGAACCTAAGTTCAAATCCAAGCTCTGCCAATTACTAGCTGTGCGACCTTGGGCAAGTCATTGAACTTCTTGAGGTCTCAGTTTCCTCATCTGAAGAATGAGGGGGTTGACATACTTCTAAGTCTTCTGTCTTGATCTATGAACCTATGATCCTACGACCTCTTTGAACCACAATTTTCTCATCTGTAAAATGGGAAAACTTGAATTACTTACCTCCTCAGGATGTTATGAAGATCAAATGATATGAAGTAAGAGGAGCATTTTGTAAACAACGAGTAGGTATTTGAAGGCAGAGCACCTTTGTTAGTTTGAATCCCAGTTTTGTCACTTACTGGTTGTGTGGCAACAGGCAAATCATTTAATTTTTCTGGGCCTTGGTTCCTCTAAGGGCTAAGTGATGGAGTTAGATGGGATTGGCCACAGGATCCTTTTAGCTGAAAATATATATTAAATATGCATTATTGTTGTTGTTTCCACTGAAGTTTTGATATTCTATTAAAACCAATAACATTTTCATTCAGAGAGAGAAGTGGGTTCAGATAAGGAAAATAAGAGGAGGTCAAACAAGGCCAGAAAAGTAGCACATGTGGGAATTGTTCAAATCTGGAAAATGAGGTGCTCAGCCTAGATTATCTCCACTATCTCTTCCAGCTCTATGAAGTCCTTGAACTCAGTTGGTTTGTTCTGATATTCCCCATACACAACCTAACACCAGCTAAATTGAGCTTATTTCTTTAAAGGCACAATTCTTCCATCTGTATTACTGTCCCCAAGACACTGATACTTCCAAGATCAATGATTCCAGTGGTGAGCACACTCCCTCTGCCGACAAAGATCGTGACTCTGCAAATAGTCTTCAAGAGTTGTATCCAAAACATAAAAATCATCTCCCTGTGTTCACCCTGGCTATCTGAACCTTTTGAACCACAAAGACCTTGTCTCTCATCGTGGACATCCTCCCAAGCTTGTGTTCTACTTGACATGGCCTTGAAGATGCAGGGTCACCCCCACACAATGAGCCACCGAAGACTTCAACCACCCCACAAAATTTCAAAATGCATCCCCAGGGACCAGCAATGGTGGGTGTCTTTTTCTCGGCACAAAGAAGAGACCTTTGCCTCCCATTTCAATTCTGATGTCATACTAGGCCGGCGTCCAATAGCGTTCCATTGACAAACAGAAACTGCATTCAGACTGGAGGCCAGTGATGAGATTCTCAACTTGAACTTGGCCTCATTTCAGAGATGGGAGAGTTTTCCAAACTGTAAATATCAAGAAATCAATAATTCCACATACAAAGCTCAATAGCACTGGTTTGTATTCAGAACATTTTCCCCTCCCCCAGCCAGCTATGGATGAGCTGGACATAACTAAAAAAAGCTGCCTGAAAGAGAGGAGGGCAGCCATTTCCTGCTCTGTCCATGGTTCGGACCTTGGTTAGGCCTTTATTTGCTCCTCAGCTACAGCTGTGCCTGTCCAAAGGAGTTTTGTAATGGAATTATAAACCCCTGGAAATAGGAAGGTTTATGCACACAAATTTTCATGCTTGGGGTTCAAACACAACAATGTAAATGATGATACCTTGATCTAGCACTATGCAGCATGCCACGCAGATGGGATATTACATGAACAGGACCAAAACCCAGAGGTAGAGGGGAGTCCTTTTTCAAACTGAGTTCCCATCTTCCCCCATCAATGCCAACAGCACAAATTGGAACCAGACTCATGGACAGAAGCAACGTTGCTGTGAAAGGTAACAGGGTCTTTGAGGAATTCAGCAAATCAGAGCATGAAAATCTGCTGAGGAAGAACAGGTGGTCATTGGTCTCTTAAAAGGAATCACAGGAGCAATTTGAGGAGACATCTGGTGATAATATGACCTAGTAAAATATATGCAGAGAAGGAAAGAAACTTAGAAGTCATCCACTCCAACCCCTTCATTATTACAGATGAGAAAACTGAGGTCCAGAGGGGTGAAATGATTACTTATATATCACACAGGCAGCAACCACCAGAGATTGACTTTGAACACAGGTCCTTGGTCTCTGGAGTCAAGTGGACTTCCCATTGCACCATGATGCCTCTGGAAAAGAAGGACCAGGAAAATAGCTAAAGAATCTGTGGTGTATGAATAGGACAGAATATTATTGGTTCATAAAGAATAGCAAAAGCTGAGTATTTCAGAGAAACGTGAGAAGATTTGTATGAACTGATTCAGGGAACTAAGCAGAACCAGGATGGCAGTGGTAAAATAATGACAACAATATGTATGAAAAGAACGTGAGGCTGTAAAAGGAACTACAAGGTGTGGAATTAGAATGCCCAGTCTTGGACCCTACCAAAGACATTTCTTCTTTTCCTTGGAAAGGTGGGGGACCATGGTGCCAAGTTACATTCTCAGTGGGGGGTCACTGTCAATTACTGCCTTCCTTCTTTTAAGGGAAGACTCACTGTGGAAGAAATCTGGAAATGACTGGAAACAATAAAACATTAACTTAAAAACAGAAAGAAAATAAAGACTGGAGTCAACGTATTCCTGTGAACAGCGAAGTCCTTCTGTTTTCATCATTGAAGGAAAGGATGCAAAGGTCATTAGTGTGTATGGGAGGAGTCATATGCTCACTACTTCTCCCTTATCACGTAAGATACTAGATTAGTCTTTACAGGAATATGGGATTCGTACATGGAATGAACTCGGGAATCCCCGAGTCTCACTTCTTCATTTTATAGGCAAGACTGTTGAGGCTGGAGAGGGTAACTCCCCAAGTCACACATCTGGAAAGTAGCCTAGGCAGAATTCAAAACCAAGTCTTCTCTCTTGAATCTTTTCATTGAATTATGGGAGGCCTAAGTTGTGATTTTTATAACAGTTTACTCAGCTATCCGCTGATGTGATAGAGAATGCATCTCCAAGGATCTCTAAGGTTTCTTCCACATCTAATAACTCATACTTTATTATCAAACATTCTGTGTTCTAAGGTCCAGCCCAGCTTTAACATTCTGTGTTGTAAGGTCCCTCTCAAATTTAACATTCTGTGTTGTTCTTTTCTCTCTTTCAAAGGGGTTTATGTACTTGAGTTTTAAAAAATATTTTGTAACTGTCCTTCAATATAATTGGGGTTTTTTGTAATCCTAAGTATTTAAAAATATTATTCTGGGAAACAGCCATAAAGTTTGTCTAGCCTACCAAAGGACTCCATCACACAAAAGGTTAAGAACTCCTATCCTAAAATCCCTTAGAATTCTACATCTGAAAGCCACTTTTAATGCTGACTTTCTATGTTCTAAGGTCTTTTCCAGTTCCAGCAGTGTTCTAAAGACCCACATTCTATGTTCTATCATTCTGTGTTCTAAGGGCTTTTCTGTTTCTAACATTCTATGTCATGAGTTCTCTTCTGGTTGGAATATTCTGTGTTCCCAGCTTCAACATTCTGTGTTCTAAGGTACTTTCTGTTTCTAACATTCTATGTTTTAAGCTACTTTCTGGTTGGAACATCTTATGTTTTAAGGAACATAGAATATTCTGTGTTCTAGCTCTGACACTCTATATTCTAATATTCTTTATCTAAAGCCTTGCTTAGTTTTCTAATATTTTAAGGTCCCTTGCAGCTGACATTCTGTATTCTAGCATTCTAAGGACTAAGGTTCCTTTCAGTTTCGACATTATCTTCTCCTAAATAAAGTCTCTAACAATGGCAATTGTGCCGTAAGTCTCTCTAAAGACCTGATCTAAGTACACATCCTTCAGAATCTTCCTTTCTTTCTTTTTAATTTTTCCCTTTCCTTTCCTGGAGCATGATCCAGAGAGAAGTAAAAAAAGGGTCACCAGAGGAGTGCCCAGCAGGGAAGGCACAGAAAGAGAAAGAGACACAATTTCACTGGCTCCGAAAAGGTCACATCTTCATGGGAACTGGGGCGCTCCTGACCAGCGTGCAAGAGAGTGGTGATCCATGGGCTACTGGCAGAAATGTGGCTAAAGCAGCAGGGGAGGGAGGCAGAGCCCCGGGAGTCCTCACAACGAGGCTTGAAGCCCCAAAGAGGCACAGACATTCTATTGCAGGGGGTGGGGGGAAATGTCTCTGTTGGGCATTTGTTAATTTTCAACTTAGCCAAGGAGGCCTGCCTCAGATTTTCCAAGAGTCTGAAAATTTCTCTGAACAAATGCTTTTTCCTCCCTTGAATCCCCAAACGGTCTAAATCTTCTAAGCCCCACAGTGAGTGTGGTGATTCTGTAATATTTAAAGAGCTGAAATCATCAGGAATGGCCTTGGGTCGTTGAATGCCCAGGTCCTTTGAGTGAGTGTCCTGTCTGCCTTAACCTCTGGTCATTTTGTCTTAGAATCATAGAAACACAGATCCTCCAAATCAGAAGGAACCTTGGGGATCTAGTTCCACATCCAAATACAGACAACATCCCCAATAGGTACTCAGCCTTTGGCTAAGGATGGTGTGCATCTAGTAAGGACTTGAAAGAAGGCACAGCTAATCTGAAGAGCTTTAGATTGAAAAGGAAGGGGAGTGGAAAGACTACCTAGGAACACTCACCAAGACCATAGACACCAGAGAAACAAGCTAGAATGTAGGGGTGTAGAAATGCCACATAATATAATGATTGAATGACCAAGCTTGGCCCCCAAGAAAAGAAGAGAAAATTCACCTCCTTCTCTTCTTTGCAGAGGTGGGGGACCATGACTGGGGAACCTTGCATATCCTGTCAGAGGCCGGCCATATGTTCATTTCCCTGAACTCTTTATTTTCTTTCTTTTTTATTTTTTGTTACAAGGAATGGTTTCCCAGGTAGAGAAGTGACAAGACATAAATTTAGAGCAAAATGTGACGTAAAATTCAAAAAACAAAACAGTGACAATGCCACCAAACTCAGGAAGTGTCAGCCTCACTGTGCTTTGTCCTAGTCAGGTCACATATGAAGGACTGCATTCTGTTTTGGGCACCGCTTTGTAAGAAATATGTTGATAACCTGGAGAGTATGCAAAAGGGGCTGGACAGGATGACCAAGCATAAGGATTGGTCAAAGGAACTTGGGATATTTAGCCTGAAGAACAGAAGATTTCGAGGTGGGGGGGACAATTATTGTCCCGAGTATTTGAAGGGCTGTCAGGGGGAAGAGGGATTAGCTTTGTCCTGCTTGGCCCCAGAGGGGAGAACTGGAAACAGAGGGTGGAAGTTGTAGTGAAGTCAATTTCAGCTTTATGTAACTGACACAAAGTTCATAGTACATGTGCAGAGACATAATGAGCCACCCTGCCCACCTGCGGGTCCAGCCTATTCACAGGGACCACATAAAGTTAGACAGTAATTCACCTTGTCTATCAGGTCTGTTTTGTTAAAGTTTAAAAAAGGATCTTGGGTAGTCAAAGTCTTGTGGAGCAATAAAACTTTGCCCCAGCCTGGAGGGGGGCCGGGGGGCAGCAGTTAGGAAGCATGCCTTGTTAATGTCAGAGTATTTTGCTCATTGATACTCAGTTCTCACAGGCTATGGTGGAGGCAGAGGCAAAGGGGAAAGGGCTCCTATCAGGGCTTGGTGAGAGTCACACAAGTCTGGCCAAGCTGAAGCTTTGATTCTAGTTCCTTCTCAAATAATGGAGGTAGGAAGATGGGGAGGAAGATGTGGGATCTGAAGCTTTCCTAGATCTCTCCCCCAGAAGACACAAAGGATGCACTGGGGAAAAGGGTCTTTCCTCCAAATCCAATTCCTTTCCTCTGTGGGACACCCTGGCCTTGTTTTACATCATTGTTTTCCCCTAATGATCTGATTTTACAGGACCAATTAATGATATTAGTTACAGTTGTCTATATGTGGCTCTGGGGAAATTTAGGGAGGATTCCTTGTCACTGGAGCTCATCAAGAAAAGGGTGGTGGACCACTTATCAGAGATATTATAGAAAAGATTCTTGTTCAAGTAGGATTGGACAGCAAGACCTCTCAAAGATTCTGGGACTGTGATCCCGGGAATTTTCTGGCCATTCCCCAAATGGATTCTCTGTCACTATAAGAGGAGAAATATTCCAAGACTTGGAGGTACCTAGAATGACTTCAACACTGTCTAAAACTTTTCCGGGGAAATCACCAAATGGTTGCAGCCACTATTGAGTGTTTCAGAGTACTTTTTACGTAGTTGTTTCTAATTCATTTACTCATTCATTTAATAAGCATTTGCCTACTATGGATCAGGCATAATGCTAGGCATTAGATATATATAAAAAAAGTTCCTGTCTCTATTATGGGGTGAACAACAAGTACAAAGATATATAACTACAAGATTTAACAAATGATCTTGTCATTCTTTCCTTTAGTGGTGAAAACAAGTTTAACAATTTGCAGAAATCTTTGATCTCCATTTTCTTTCTTTTTTTTAATCCAAGTTTTGTTAAGGCCCTTTTTAATAACACTTGCATTTCTGGATACTCTCCCCCACCCCCACCTCCCACCACTGAGGCAGTTTGGTACAATGGGAAATTTTCTGACTTTGAAATCAGAGGACCAGGTTTCAAATCTTGCCTCTGATACTGCCTTGTAACTTTGATCAAATCACTTAAGTTTCCTGAATTTCACTTTTCAGTCAGTCATGTTCAAATCTTCATGCCCCTTTGGGGTTTTCTTGGCAAAGATACTGGATAATTTTGCATTTCCTTCTCTAAATCATCTTACAAATGAGGAAATGGAGGCAAGCAGGGTGAAGTGACTTGCTCAGGGTCACATAGCTAGGAAGTGTCCAAGGCTGGATTTGAACTCAGGTCTTCCTGACTCCAGGCCCAGTGCACTATCCATTATGCAGCTTCACCTCCCTGGATCTTAGTTTACTTATATGTTAAGTGAAAAGGTTGGACTGCATGGTCTCTAAGGTTCCTTGAATCTCTAAATCTAGTGCAGTAATTATGTTAAATACAAACACATTTCAGGAGTGGCAACACTACAAACTGCGGACAAGGGGGAAATCAGGTTGGGCAGAGCTTTAAAGGAAGTTGGGGGCTCAGATAGGTGGATCTGGGGGGTGACACTCCTGGCATGGGAAATAGCCTGGGCAAACACCTGGAGATAGCAAATGACCTGTGAGAAGCCGAAAGTGAGCCAAGTTGGGTGAAATATTGAGGTCATAAGAGGGATAGTGAGGAATAAACCTGGAAAGGGAGGCTTGAATCAGATCATAAAGTCTTTTTATTAAACAGAAGCTGGAGGCAGGAAGTCTCCACATTTGGACAAATGAGTTTCCACTCCTTTTAAGAACCTGCTTACATGTTACTCAACACTAACTGCTGTTTAGGACTGAAGGAGACGAAGAGAGAGCCAGCACATTGGCCTTTTTCATATTTCCCATCATTCAAGGAAATAAATGGAGCCCACAGGACATAGTGGGCAGTTAGAAAAAGTTTCTCAGGCTGAATTTTCAGATTTGCAAGTAGACTTTGTGATTCGGAGCTTGGTAGGCACAGAATTTAGAATAACTCCGTTTATCTGTGCAAACTTTCCTTAGCCTGTTGCAACTCCAAGCGTCCAACCGTTCTGCATGGGTGTTTGCTAGAATATACGAATTAAAAGGGGGGACAAAGCCTTGATTTTTCTCCTGCCTACAAAGAACTCCAAATCTTTACTATTCAGCACAGCTGCCTAGAATAGACAACAGTAGAACCTTTGTCCAATGATTCAAACGGAGTAGGAGGAAAAATACCGTTAACCCTTGAAAACAGAATTATTGTATTCTTTTGATTTCGCTGCACACTGTAATGTGTTTGTGGCCATATTTGGCTCATATCCGGCTCAGCTTCGCAGAGCACAGGAATAATAGATATCATTCAGCTAATAATTAGCCCTGTCCTTGCAATAGCGAGATGTAAAGTCAAAGGAAAACACAAAAAATGTTGGTTTTTTGAGCATGACAAAGAGCTTCTTAAATCCGTTGGGGCATTTTTAGCAGCTGACTCATGTCTGGAGGTCTCCATCACAGTCACTGCGGCCTTCACTTTTGTGGGTTTTCTTTTTTTTAATTTCTATCTTTGACAGTTTCAAATGCTTCTGTCACAAAGCTTTCCTCACATACGGTCTGCCTTTGTGTTCTGTATCTAAGCAAATGTCATGGTTAGAAATCACATTTTTTAGTCATCGTTACTGACGAAAGGGAATTATAACATGTCCTCAGACAGAGGACGCTACCTTTCTCCTTAGCAAGCTTGTTGATCATGATGGGAATCCCCTTTCTAATTTGTATATTTCTTCCACTTTAAAAAAAATGGGGAGGCCACAGTTTGGTGTAACAGTTAAATTGTTAGACTTAGAAACAAGAAGATCTGAGAAAATGGGAAATCCTGTCTCTTACACATACTGGTTGTGTGTCTATGAGCAAGTCACAACCTCCAAGCCTCAGTTTCCTCATCTGTAAAATATAGCACCCACTCAGGTGAGAAGCTCAGATGAGTTAGATGATTCAATCAAAAAACCTTTATGAAGCACCTACTATGTACCAGGGCTATGCTAGGCTCAGAGAGTACAAAGACAAAAATGAAATGAGTGAGGGGGAGGAGGAAATAAGTGTTTATTATATCTACTCTGGACTAGGCACTGTGCTAATTTTCTCATTCGATCTTTCCAATAACTCTTGGAGATGGTACTGCTATTAACTCCCTTTTATAGTTGAAGAAATTAAGGTAAATAGGGGTTCAATGACTTGCCCAGGGTTGTAGAGCTGGTAAGCATTGAGGTTTGATTTGAACTAAGGTCTTTGAATCCCAGCACAGTACTGTATTCAGGGTCCCACTAGCTATTCGTTCAAATGGAACAATTTTTGCCAAGTCATTGACAAGAACCTAAGAGCAACCAGATGTTGTACTATCTTTGCTCTCAAAAAAGTTACATTCTATATGGAAAATGAATAAAGAAGCATCTATTAAGCATTTACTGTGTTCTAAATGCTGATGAGAGTCTCAGTCCTCAAGGGGCTTATATGCCAGTAGAAGAAGGAAACACACCAAGGCAAAGTGTAACCAGGAAGTAGTGTTGTTCTGGACAGGTAAGAAGAGGGAAGGGGGAGGTACACAGGGGACTGCAAGAAGATGATAAGATGGCTTGGGCAGAAGTCTGGTTGGGAAATATTGGTCTGATGTCTAGAATCCTCCAAGAGGTAAAGTGGATCAATAGAACAGTTCCAACACACTCACTGGCCAACCTACTGTGGGGGGAGGTCTCCAAAAGAAGTAGATTCAGTTCCTAGGGCCTGGAGACTGGATTCTGGAAGACCTGGTGTGGACAAAACAAATATGTTACCCAAGGGAAAGGGCATTGGCTCTGGAGCCAGAAGATCTCGGTTCAAATGCTTACTCCTAACGTATCTGGGGACAAGTCTTTTAAGCTTCCGGGGGCTCAGTTTACTTATCTGTAAAATAATGGAGCTAAAAAGCCTTTAAGGTCCCTTCCAGATGGAATCTATGATCCTGGTCATATTGAGGTAAGTACAACATTATTTCAGAGTGAGGCAGGCAATAGCACCTGTAAATTCAAGATAATTTTATGGGAAGGTAGCAGGACTTCCTAACAATTAATGGAATTAAGAAGTTTATGGGGAGAAAGACCTGAAAGTTTATCTCTACTTGATCAAATATTTCTTTCCCTTCCTAATATTCAAGCCCTAAATGAAGGATTTAAAACGTCCACCTATGTGTGAATAGGATGACTGAGTCAATTTTTTGTTTGGTCTACGGTCAAAGGGATGTTTGGTTGATAGATATTGGCCAGATGGCATTGGTCTGGTGCTTTGAAAGTGCAAGCCTGGAGTCCTTCCCTTGTCTGTGCTTGACCCTGTGAGCATATATTTACAAGGCCAGGACACCCCCAACTGTAGAAAAAACATAAAATCTCTTTCCCTAGATCTTCTGCCTTCTCTCTGCCCATGTGACAGAGTCTGGGGAGTGGAGAGTAGCAGGTCCTGAATATTGCATACTCACTGAAGCCATGCTGAGGATAGCTGTCACCCTGGTAGCTGGTGGTCCAGGCCTCAGCTCAGTCCCATTACTCTGGGTTTCTCCCCTGGGAGCAGGGCTCTGTTGGACTTCAAAGACAGGATTGTGAGCAGAAATGATCCAAGAGGGCAGAGGGGCATGAGAACTGGGCCCTGGGCACCTTGCCACTGACACAGGACATCTTTGTTCTGAAACAGTATCTGACTAAGTTTGGCTGCTTGGTACCCCCTAAATAATAAAAATGTTACTATTAATAAAAATAATAGGATAGGAAATCAGAAAGAAAATGCATGTTTTGGAATCAGTGTTTGTTACTTACTCAAAGGAAATGAATAAGGTTCCCTTTGATATTCTCAATGCCCAGCTAGAAGAAAAAATTCTAAAAGGCGCTTCTCATTCTTAGAGAATATTAGATCAAACAATCACAGACCCAATGAGGATAAGGTGGTCTGGTGTATTAAGGGAGCCCACTCATCCATGAATGAGGTGAAGGTCCTGCTGTACCCTGCGCTCTGGTCAGACCACACCTGGAGTGTTGTTTTCAGTTCTGCAAAGCCAGTAAACCAGAGAGAGTCCAGACAAGGGCAGCCAGGACAGGTAAGGTCCCTGAGTCTAAGCCAGATGAGGGCTGATTGAAGGAACTAGGTATGCTTAGTCTGGAAAAGAGAACACTTAGAGAGTGAAGGGGGTGTCACAGCTGTCCTCTGGTCTTTGAAAGATGTCCCAGATCCCCCTAGCTCTGCTTGGCCCCAGAAGGAAGAACCAGGAGAAATGGATGCTAGTTGTATTGTAGCAAAGCTGGCCTTGATTTTAAGGCCAGCTTCATAGCCATAAGAGCTGACCCAAAGTGGAGGACTGCCTCAAGAGGAAGTGGGCCTCCCCACCTTAGTGATGTTCATGCAAAAGATGGATGACCACTTGCTAGATGCATGGAAGAAAGGATTGTTGTTCAGGTATGGATTGGAAAAGGTTGCTTTGGAGTTTCTTCTCAATGCTACAATTCTGTGAATGTTCCCAAAAGGCAAATCATCAAATATAGAATCATCAAATGTTTATCCAACCTTGGATGTGTGGGATGCGCAGCCCTGTGAATTATTAGTTTCAAAAGATGGGCAGGTCTCCTAAATTGACAAGAGCAATTTTTGGGGCTTCATTACACCTTATTCAAGGAAGAGGAAAGCCCTGCCAACAACATTTCAGATTCTTGGTAAGAGTGACAAAACATTCCTTATCTTTTCTGACTCTTACAACTACCTTGTGAGGTGGACAGTGAAGGTGGGTACCATTATTCCCAAATTACAAATGAGGAAAGTGAGATTTAGGGAGGCCATGTGCCTTGTTCTGGGCAACAGGGTGAGGGGTCCAGTGCTTTCCATCCTATCATCCTCTCTCTCTCTCTCTCTCTCTCTCTCTCTCTCTCTCTCTCTCTCTCTCTCTCTGTCTCTCTCTGTCTCTCTCTGTCTCTCTCTCTCTCTCTCCTCTCTCTTTCTGTATCTATCTCTCATCAAAATAGCACTTTCTCCCATAATAGTAAAAGACACCAATCGGTCAGCACCTATTTATTAAACACTTCCTCTGTAACAGATCTTGTGCTAAATGCTGGTAATAGTGAAACAGCCCCTGGTCCCAGAAAGCTTAGATTCCAATAATGGGAAATAGAATAGATCAATAGATAGCTAGATATGGACATGTAGATCGACAGATAACCCTAACCCTAGCACCAATTCCCGTTACGTTGCAACCTCCTGGAGGGCAGGGGCCATCTTTTTATTAATTCTATTATATATAGCACTTAGCATGGCACTTAATAGATGCTTATTGAAGATAGGCAGGCAGACATAGGTGATAGATAATCTATTTATAATATTAATCAATATATACAAATAAATATACACACACAATTACTGAAAGGTTATTTGGGGGCAGGCGATGACAGCTGAGGAGAAATCAGGAAAGTTTTGTGCTTGCAATTGGTAAAGTAAGTTTATATCGTTTACCTCTCTTGAACCTCAGCAGCAATCCTGTGAGGCAGGGACTATATTATTATCCCCATTTTACAGATGGGGAAACTGGTGCTCAGAGAGAAACTAGGTGATTTGCCTAAGGTCTCAGTTAGTCCATCAGTCAACTAGCCTTTATTAAGGACAAACTGTGTGCCAGGCACCAGGCTAAGCACTAGAGATACAAAGAAAACCAAAAAAAAAGATAGTCCTTGTTCTCAAGGAGTTCACAGTCTAAGTAATCATCAAAGTCTGCCACAGTAAAAGGTAGAAATCAGATCTAGGTCTTCCTGATTCCAAGACTGATGATCTGCCCACTGCACTAGCCCTGTAGTCTTGGCAGAGGGAGTCTTGTCAGCATTGGCCAGTGGTCACAGACAGTTGTCCATAGACCTGCACTTTCCTTAATGAAGATGTGAAGCTATGTGGAATTCTTTTGATATATTAGTTCTCATTTTTCTTGGACTCTTTCTCTCTCTCCCCCTCCTCTCTTTTATATTTCTCAATGTTCATAACATCTGCCGACTTCCATATTTAGTGGGCTAGAAGAACTCAGAGATCGTAGACCCAAGGTCTGGACTTCCAGTCGCATGTAGCAAGTCATATCATGTAGTCTTTTGTTCAATGGAATTTGCAAACTGTCCTTTCAAGTCTTTAGGAAGAGAAACAGTAGAAACCAGCTCTTATGGGTGCCCATAAGGAAGGAATATGAACTGAAAACAAAAAGAAATTGGGCCATGAGGTGACACATCCCTAGCCTACTCTATTTTCCTTTGATTAAATTCCAGGCACATATACTAAGTATATCCTGGGGACAGAGAGCCCCCAGTCCACTGTGCTGGGCACAAAGCAAGATACAAAGATTAGCTAAGACTAACGAGATACGATTGAAGCCCCTGCCCTCATACTTTCATTCACAGTACTTCTTCAGTTGCTCAAGCAGTAGCCCTGGATGAGCAAGCCAGGACCTTGATGGTCAGAGCTAAGCCTGACTCCCGTCAGCCAGAGGGTAAGGTCCTCATTAAAATAGAGAAGCTCCTTCAGGGAAGGAATTCTGTCATTTGCATCCTTGTATCCCCATGTGCCTGGCACATTGTGGATAGTTAGGCCTCAAGGAAATGCATAGTCATTGATTGGTTGATGTCTCAACTGAATTTACTTATGTAGATGTTTACCTGCTTTAGATGGCAACCTTCTGTGAGGACAGGAGCCAATTCAATTTCATACATATATACATACATACACACACACATATATACACACATACATATTTTTTAACTCCCATTTTCACACACAGAAGGTGATTAATCAATGTTTGATGAAAATAACCTTAAAATGAATAATGGTTTTTAGAGCTCCAACAACCTCCCTCAAAAATAACAAGAAGCGACTCCGGGAATGGAAGCTTACAATGTGCAAATAACTACGTGCACACAAGATATAGACAGGATATATTGTAGATAATGACCTAGGGCAGATATTAGCATTAAGGAACCTCTGATATTGGAGAATCTACTACCTCCTACGACAACAGATACTAGGTCTGAACAGCTCTGACTCTTTTATGAACTTAACATTGACCCATCAGTGACTATTTGGATCTAGTCGTTCCTCCAGTTCTGGATTGGCCCAAGTCTAGAACTGTCTAGCCTGTATCTCCCCATCTTGCTCAAGAGCTTTGCTGCAACCTCATAATGCTGTGTCTACAGCATGCCCCTGATACGCTAATTAAGAAAGAAATGGGATTCACCTGGCATGTCCTACTCTTGATGAAGCTGTTCTGGCTTTTGTAGATCACCACTTCTCTTTCCAAATGTTCACAAACCATGCCATGAAACTACCTTATAGCTTCAAAATTCCACCATCTCTCCCTTTTTGGGAAATCTAGATTAACCCTTGTCCATCCCTAGTCTAAGCAAATCACATTTGTCATATCTTCCTGTCCCTGGCTATGTTGTCTTTCCACAGCTTACCAGTCATGGATCTTAAACTCTTTGCTGCATCATCTCTTACCATCTCCTCCCTTTCCTGGCATCTTGAAGACTGTTAATTTTTCTGTTTTATCCTCAGTTTGAAGATTGTTATGCTTGGCAGCCCCTTTATTGATGGTATAGCTCAAGCCTGTTAAGATCCTGTGATGTTCTGAATACAGAAGTTTGGACACTAAATCCAGGGCTTGCTCCTTTAGCCCTCACTCATTCTCTTTTTTCGAGGGGAGGAAGTTTCCTCCTATCAGTTGGTGGTTACGATTTCATCTTTATGAAAGGTAGCTAGATCACACAGTGAATAGTGAGTTCAACCTACAGTCAAGTTCAAATCCTTTCTAAGACTCATCCTAGCTATTTGACCTTTCTCTACCTCGATTTCTGCATCTGTAAAATGAAGATATCTCCCAGGGTTGTTATGAGGATAGTATGAGATACAAGAGTGTTTGTAAGCCTTAAAGTGCTATGTTTACTCACCATGACTTATTATTATTAAAGGCAGCTGGATGGCACAGTAGATAGAGCGCTGGGCCTGGAGTTAGGAAGACCTGAGTCCAAATCTAACCTCAGACACTTACTAGCTATATGACCCTGAGCAACTCGCTTTACCCTGTTTCCCTCAGTTTCCTCATCTGTAAAATGAGTTGGAGAGGAAATGGCAAAGCACTCCAGTATGTCTGTTAAGAAAACTGCAAGTGGGGTTGTGGAAAGTCAGACACGACTGAGACTGAAACAATGATTACTGTTATTATTACTACTGTTAATATATTCCATCTACCTCATGGGGGTGCTCTGAGAATAACTGTCCACTAACTAACATTTTAGAAGTTTCCAGAACTCTGGGAGAAAAGCATTGAATATATAACTGCAGAATGATAGGACAAGTATATTAATGATGCATTATTCAGATACTGGGCATTTTCATCTATTATTAATTACTCAGACTAAATTACATTGTACAATGAGATGTCATAAATTACCACCATCTTTTTTTTTGTTAAATAAGGAGAAACACAAATGGACTTTAGACTTTAATGCTAAAATTTTCAATCCATTCCCAAAGCAGCAACGATCCCTTCATCATGTCCCAGGTGAGGAAGGAAGGTTGAACAACGAGTCTTATGATGATGACACAACTTTGTGACTTGCAAATTGATTTTTTAAAACCTAAAACCACAGTTAGCTAGACTTTGACAAATCTGACTCTAATTGATTGTCCTGAAGATAGAAGTGGAGAGAGCTGACTTTTGAAGGACACAGATAACCTGGACAACCTCCAGAGGGAGATGGCCAGGTTGGAGAAGGACCCCAAGGTGGTGCCAACTGACAATATGTTGAGAGAATTGGAGATGCTTAGCCTAGAGAAGAGAAGACATCTTGGCTATGTTCAAGTATTTGAGGAGTTGTCCAAAGGAAAGGGAATTGGGTTTGTTCTATTTGGGCCCAGAGGACAGAACCAGTCACAGTAATGGAAAAGAAATAGTCAGGCTTAATGCTAAGAACACTTCCCTAATAGCGAGCTCTGTCCCCAGTGGAATGGGCTTCCTTGGGAGGCTGCCCTTTCCTCTTCACTCCAGTCTTCAGGTAGAGGCTCTATGGTCTCTTGTTGGCTATGTTAGAGCTGGGATTCTTTATGGAAGTGGCTTCACCAGGATGGTCACTGGGGTGTCTTTTAACTCTCAAAATGTGTGATTCTTTGACCTAAGAGTCTGTGACTTCTGGAGATTAGAGTGAGTCTGATCATGGCCTGGTGGCTTTGTGGAGGAACTGGTGGGAACAGGATGGTAACACAAACGTGGCTAAACAAGGATGTAGGGTTTGGAATTCATGGATTTTTTCAGCCTTATGATTCCAGGTTTGAAAGCAGGTCTGTGAAAGACGAGAGAGTGGAAACCAGGAGAGAGGAAGGAGCTTGATGCTGTCACTTCTAAACCTACTGAATTTGAAATGCCAACAGGGCCCTGAAACTTCCCAAGTTCCCATCCAACACTTCAACCTAGGTCACCGGGTCAGATCAATATTTTGAACTCTAAAAACCAATCTGGGATAATACCACTTATTCCAAGGAGAAAGACAAAGAAACTGAGGAAATGGAGATGATAAGAAAGCATTACCTAGCACCATATGAAACCCTTAGAGGAAATAAGAAGGGAATGCTGTTGGTGGAAAATTTACTTCCTAAATTCCTAGGGGGAAAGTCACACAAAGAAGAGTATTCTTAGGCACAGAGGGAAGGGGGGGGGGGGTGGATGGTCAATGGAAGATAAACACCCTCCAGACAGAAAGACCTCAGTGAAATGACTGATTTTAACTGAATCCACATGGCAAAGTTGGTGTTGGGGGTGGGAGGCAGGTAACAATGCCCAAGAAGGGAATGAATCATCACGCTTTGGGCTAGTAGATACCAAGGCTTACAACCAGATCATTAAGGAGCTTGGATCTGGTGTCTTTACTTTTGAGAGGAGTCTAGGGTCCTGGGTTCTAGTCCTAGGTTGACCATTTATTAGCTGTGCCACTCTGGGCAAATCATTACTCCTCTCTGGGCCTTCTATAAAATGAAAGGACTGGAATAAACTAAGTTTATGGAGGTTTCCAGCGTGAAATCCTGGCATCAGAGCAACAAAATTCTTTGAGGAGTGTCAGTCCAGTAATGAACTCTGTGTTCGCTCTCTCCAAGGACCAGCCTGGTGAGTTTGGGAAGGCTCGTTATCAAGAAACTAGTGACTAGGAGATGGAGGAAGGAAAGTAAGGCACAGCAACTCAAGAAGAACATTGGGGAGGTAGTGAGGCTCAAGAATAGGAGGATCAGGATCAAATCCTACCTGTTTGACTTTAGGCAAGTTACTTTACTTCTCTGGGGACTGATTTCTGGGGATCTATGAAAAGGGGCCCCATGGACTATAATCTATTATGGGAGTGAATGTGTGACCTTGAAGCCACATGTGGCCTTCTAGGTCTTTGTGGCCTTTTGACTAAGTCCAAATTTTATAAAACAATTCTTTTTATTAAGGGGATTTGTTCTGTGAAGTTTGGATTCAGTCAAAGGGCCACACTTGAGGACCTAGAGGGCCACATGCGATCTCAAGGCCACAGTTCCCCACCCCTGCCATTCACTAGATGACTTCTAGGGTCCCTTCCAACTCCCCTTCTATGAACTCATATTCCTGTGACCCGTGTTTAAATCCTATCTGACACTTAACTACCTGGGTGACCTTGGTAGGTCATTTAACCATCCTTGGCCTCACTTTGTTCATCTGTAAAATGAAGGTGCTGAAATGCATGGCTACCATAGTATTTTCAATTCTAGTTCAATGATCTACCTAAAAAACTGAAGGGATTATTATCTATATTAGGGAAGAAATTAGGGAGATTTTGAAGTGTTTGAAGACATATAGCTAAAGTGGATGAGAGGTGCACTAGATGGTTATTTTATTTTGGTCACAACAACTCATGAAACTAACTAAGACGTGGAGGATGTCAGGGGAAGGAGTACCCACGCTAATAAAGTCCAGGGTCCTAAAAGTATATGTGTACCAGGAGAAAGGTCTGGGGAAACTGTCCTGAGGATGAAATAGAGGTAGATGTGTAGTTTTCTTTATTTTTTAATCAACGAAAGCCCTAAGATATTTGTCTTAAAGGAAAGGAAGAAAGAAAGAAAGAAAGAAAGAAAGAAAGAAAGAAAGAAAGAAAGAAAGAAAGAAAGAAAGGAAGGAAGGAAGGAAGGAAGAAGGAAAGAAAGAAAGAAAGGAAGGAAGGAAGGAAGGAAGGAAGGAAGGAAGGAAGGAAGGAAGGAAGGAAGGAAGAAAGGAAGGAAGGAAGGAAGGAAGGAAGGAAGGAAGGAAGGAAGGAAGGAAGAAAGAAAGAAAGAAAGAAAGAAAGAAAGAAAGAAAGAAAGAAAGAAAGAAAGAAAGAAAGAAAGAAAGAAAGAAAGAAAGAAAGAAATAAGTGAGAGAGGGAGGGAGGAAGGAAGGATAAAGCTTACACTCTTTTGGGATGAGAATGATCATCATAGACCAAAATTGCCAACAGAATAAAATAGAACTCATTATTTCTGAAGGCTATAGGTTGGATCATTATAGGTTGGATCATCACCTTTAATCCTTACTGCTGGTGAGTCAGGCATGCCAAGTAATCAGCTTTTCAAAGCTAAGTTAAGCACAGATACCAGAGAAGGAGTATCTTAGAACTAAATAATTACAAAACTTAGCTGGGAAATACTTGGTCCCACTCACAGGTGAACCAAAGCCCTCCCCAACATCCAAGATCCTCCAGTCTTTATGTACAGATAACTAGGGAGGGGAAGGTATCTATCTTTCAAGGCAGCTTCTTCTACTTTGGGACTGGTAGGAAGGGCTTTTTGTATCATCAAACTTTGCCACTTTGCAGCTTCTAGCCTTGGTTCCTGCAGCTGATGCCAGAGCTAAAACATGGTGATTCTCATCTCTCTCTCTGTTCAGATCCATGAAGCCAGTTCTTCTGGAGCCACTAAATCATCTCTTCTCTGGGTCGTAGAACAGTGTGATGGGGAAGCACCATTTAATACTTCCTCTGATTTCCTTTCAGAAACTCTTGGCCAAAGCATCAACTATGCCTTCATTGCCACAGGGAGCAACCAAGGAAGTACGAGATATATTCCTCAAAGCCCTCAAGGACTGTACAATCGAACCAAGAACAAAATAGAAAGCACACAATGTATCCCCAGAGAGCATCACAAATGAGGAAAATCTGCAATCCAGTGCAAGGTCCCATGTTGCAGCTGACGTGTGCTGAGGAGTTCTGACAAGAACAAGACTTGCATGGGCTGGAGCAGCCTCTCCCTGAAGAGCATCACACCAACCCTTGCACACGTTTTCTTCCTTGTTGGTCAGTCAACAGTGGCCATTTAGAATGGCACCAAGAATATTAATTTGAAGCTAGCAAAGCCAGAACAAATGAGGACTCAAAAAAAGCCAGGGCTTTCCCCCGTCCTGATTCCCTTTCCCAATTACTAATGGTCTCTTCTTCTTAAAATCTTAGAATTGCTAGGTGGTGCAGTGGTTAAAGCACTGGATTTGAAGTCAGGAAAATCTAACTTCCAATCCAGCCTAGATGCTTATGGGCTCTGTGACATTAGTGCAAGTTACTTAAGGCTGCCTCAGTTTCCTCATCTATAAAATGGGGAAAATAATAGCTCTTGCTTGCTGATGTGGTTGTGAAGTTAAATGAGAAACTACGTATGAAGCCCTCTGTAAACTTTAAACTTCCACGTAAATGCCACTTATTATTGCTGCCCTTATTGTTGACAATGACCATGATGATGAGGGTGATGGTGATGTGCCTTGTATTTGGAAAGTGTGGTGGCGTGATGAACATGGGCTCAAGGCCTATGTCTGATACATACAGGCTGGGTGCTACTTCTCAGCATTCTAGACAGCCTTCCCTGACTCTCAGTTACAGGGGAAATGTTGACTTGCATTGATAGAGGGAGTTTCCACACGTCAGAATTAGGGTAGGGCCAGACCAGTCCTTCTGAACCTCTCTGGGCCTCCCCTTTCTCATCTGTAAGTGACAGGCAGGGCCTCTGGATTCTCCCCCAGCTCTAGTCCTATGACCCCAGATCCAAGTCTGCTTCTCATCTCCTCTTCCTTTCCCTTTCTCAGTAGAAAATAAGCTCCTTTTAAAAAAATCTTTATTTCTCCAGTATTTACCTGACACAAAGCCAACATTCAACAAATGTTTGTTGAATTTGTAAAAACTTACCTGTGCTCACATCACCCCTTGATCCCTAGGAGAGTGTCATCTCCGTGATAGCAGATATTACTTATTTTTTACCTTTATACCTCCAGTTGTCTAACATTGTGCCTGACACAATGAACGGGCTGGCAAAGTAGATTAAATGAGGGACCTGGAGACAGGAAGACTTGAGTCTGAATTCTATCCCCAGACACTTAGTAGCTGTGGGAACCTGGTCAAGTCATTTAACCTCTGCTTCAGTTTCCTTGTCTGTAGGGAGTTAGAGTCCATAATCTCCGAGATCTCTCCTTACTCTAAATCTATGACTTGGTGATTTGAATTGAATGTTGCCTCTCATGCCAAAAGCAAGGGGAAGGGAAAAAAAGTAGATAAAGATCTTATTACCAGATTAAAAATCCCTAATGTGGCATATCCAAGCAGGACAGATGGGCAAGGAGCCGGGAACATGCATTATTTTAAACTATGAGTTATTTTATTCAGGGCCAAGACTGTGAGAAGGAAATGAGAAGGAAAATTAGAGTGAAAAGAGAATAAAACGGAATTTTATGGCATTTGGAGATTATCTTTGAAGGAAAATTCAGTGAAAGATGCTTCTAAAAATAAATAAATAAATGCAGGCAAACAAAAGCAATTCTTTCATAAGCTGCTCAGTGCAGAGAGTAAAGAAAGGCTAAAACCATATCCCATTATCCTGAGAAAGAACTGAGGAAGAGGAAGAGAGGGGAAGAGCCTGGGGGACTCGAGGGCGGGCCTGGAGACGGCACCCACCAGGTGGCTGTGAGGAGCTCACCATGTGGAGAGGACAGGAGATCAAATGGCAAAGGGGATGATGGAGTGGCTGCCAGCAGGGAACAGGCCACATGAAAGACACATGTGAGAAACGGGGACGCAACACTCCAAGCTCGAGGTGACAGAGTTAAGGGAACAAGACAAATGAAACAACTTTCAAAGCGAAAATGATGATGGATAGAGCTGGGAGTCTCAGCTGCCCGAAGAAGGGAAAGGGTCCTCAAAGAAGTCCTCAGCTCTCTCAGCCTCTTCCTTGGGGCTGGACAGAGCAGCATGGAACAAGCAGCTAATTATCTCTTGTTCCCTGTGATCCAGAGATTTTGGTTAGGAATCTAAATGGAAAGTGCAAGCAGCTCACAGAGTGAAAACTGTTCCATGGAAGGATATATGTCAAGACTTGGTGCTCTTTCTGGTCACACACACACACACACACACACACACACACACACCGGCATGAGATGCTACTGTAGAGGCAGAAGATTTCAAGGCACTAAAGCTCCCAGGGGATGCCCATGATGGCAATTCTGGGCAGCACTTGGCCTGAAGAAGTGGAGATCATAGGAATACTCCCTGGGGTTTTCCAATGTTCCCTCACTGTCCTAACATGTGATAGATTTGTAATTCAGAAGGGTCTGGTCCAGTGAAGAGTCAGGCAGGGTTTTCCATTCCATTCCATTCCCACATATACCCCAGCTGATGACCATAAATTCCCAATAAAAAGGAAACAGAGTCATGGATAGGATTCAATTCGACAAGTGTCAATTATGCACAGAGTTGTGTGCTGTGACACTGGGCTTTCACTGGGGTCAGAAAGATGAAAAACAAATAATTCATGATCTCAAGGAACTTACAGTCTACTGGTAGATACATGCAAGAAGATACAACATACACACATATGTACACAGAAGAAAAAAAAAGATTTTACATAGTACCCGAAAACACAGGTAGAAACATTGAGTTTTTCAATCACGTTCAGCAAATGTTGCTGACTAAATCACAGATTTAGATTTAGAAATGTAAGGGAGCCTAGATGTTACCTTGAACAACGCGTCATTACACAAAGAAATAAAGGCCTACAAGAGACAGAATGACAGGTCAGAGGACAGACAAGATTGGAATTCAGGCCACAGGATGGAAGGTTTAGAACTAGAGTGGTCCTGATAGAGCATCAAATCCAGCCTCCTCAGGTTTCAGAGGAGTAAAGTGAGCCCAGTGAAGGGAAGCAGCTGCTGAAGGTCCCACAGGTAGCAATGGATGAGCTGAGACTGGAACCTTAGCCCCCAGTCCCAGCCTCCTTCCCCAGGACTCACGGATGATTCTCCCCAAACCATCACCTTTTCTGAATGATGGTACCTAGACCCCCTCCTTCTAATGCTCCATCCACTTGCAGTCTAAGTAACTTTTCAAGTATCCTCATCCCCGCTCCTGGCTTCCCTGGCTGGCTTCCAGACTCAGCTCAAATCCCACATTCTCCAGGAGGCTTGGCCCACCTGTCCCCCTCCTTTCCTAAGGTCTTCCTTCTGCAATTACTACTTTTGATACACAGTAGAGATATTACATTCGTCTTGTGTATGTGTATGTGCATATATGTGTGTATACATATTCAATCTACATGTATCTATACCATAGAAACATCATGTGTGTATACAAAATATGTATACGTATATACAAAACATACGTAAAAGTTGTACATATATTCAGCATAAATATGCTCAGTATCTACCATAAATATATGTGTGTACAATAGAAATACAATGTGCATATGTAATATATACTACGTATACACAATATACATACAATGTATACATACATGTCAATTGTGCATATACATCTAATATGTGTACATGTGCAATGTCCTATATATATTCAATGTATAGATATATAAGCATTTACTAAGTACCCACTATGTGCCATAGTACCTACTACGTGCCACAAGACCGCTCAGCATGGTGTGCCCACATAAGAAAAGGTTCTTTGCTGTTTGAGCAAAGCAGAATTGAGATGGCACAAAGTCAACGCAAGATCCGCAAATGTGGGATGTCCACTCCAAATATTCACCCGGACCACCTGTGCCCAGCCTGTGGCAGAGCATTCCGAGCTCATCTTGGTCTCATCAGCCACCGTCGGACACACTGAAAGTTCACTTTACAATAGTGATGTCATTTGGGTCCTCTTCGAAAACGAAGGACAACGACCAACCAAGTATGTACCAAGAGCTGCGCTAAATGGTAGGGGTACGAAGAAAAGGAAAGGACAGTCCCTGCTCTCAATTTCACAAGGTACGCTACACGAAGGTAAATATGTTTGTGTGCGTTTATTTATGTATGGAGACACTCATAGGTATTTTCAATGTGTATCATCTACGTTTGTATCTATTATGTATTTGCATATTGTCTGTATCTTTATGTAGACATATCACTGTGTGTGTGCATGTGTGTATAGTTATACATATGCATGTATGTATATGTTTGTGTGTTGTCTGACCCATCAAAATCAAAAGCGGGACCGTCTCCTCCCTTTCTTTACACCTCTAGCAATCCAGGACGGTGCCTGGCACAGAGTAGGTGCTTCATAAATGCTTGTTGACTGCCTGCCTGCCTGATTGACTGATTCGTACGAAGGTATTTGAGATGCCCTTGGCAAATCCTCCTTCTCCTTAAAACAATAAAAAGCTGTCGATGGGAGTCAGGAACCTCTGCTGAGGGCTCTGGCTTTCGGCTGTTCACATATCTATAAATAAAAGCCATATGGACTAAGTTGTTCAGGGACTGGCCTAGCACGCTGAGACATGCGGTATTTTAAGAAAACAGAATGGAGGCTAGTTTTCTCCATTCCCCCACAGCCTGCCTCTAAAACGATTTAGCCCAAAATAAATAATCCCAAGCATGGGGATTCATGTTGCACACCTGCCACCAACAATGCTGTTTCGTCTGGCTTTGCATCCTTCGGGTCTTTGTGGAGATGCTGTCCATTAAGTGGTTAAAACTTAAGGTTACCCATCCAAGGAGTAGGGAATGAAGGTTCTCCGTTTGATGGACAACAGCTCAGAGATCCCTGATGTCCCAAAATATTAGGTTTCTCTTCTAATAACGTCGGAAATATTGCCTACTGTCATGATTAATCTTCGCCGCAGGCTGGGCTGATTACAGGTGACGCAGTCACACCGCAGCGCCTGGGGTAGCTTCCACACCCCGTCAAATCTGCTACAGAATGCCCAGCTGAAGGGGAGAGAACTGTGATACCAGGTTTCCCGGTGGCTAATAGATTGTGACATGAGAGAAGGAAACCTTTATTTTAATTCAAAAAACAAAAGCCAAATAGCAAAACTTATGTACGTGCTGAACTTTTTTTTTCTTCTCTTCCTCCAGTGGAAAACATGCACTTGCTCAAATGCCCTTGGCTGGCACTGGAGGAATGGGGAGGTTTGGGGGGATGTGGAGGGAGACCTCCAAAACATTGCTTCAGATTGAAGGCTGGGATTCTTGTCCTGGGTTTATGGAGTTTTGGAGGCATGTAGACACACCATTGTTTTCAGCCTGGGACAAGCTGTCCTTTCTTTGAGAAGGAAAAACAAGCCCATGCTCTTTGACAATCCGATGGGGTCCCTCTCGGGGAGTTATCTATGTTTCGGAATTCTGTGCATTGTCTATGGTCAGGGTGTGCTGTTAGGGCCCAATAATAGCAACATTGATTTGAGCATTTTTTGAATTTGGGTGCACAGAACAAACTGGGAATGAAAACGGCCGGCTCCCAGAACGACGCCAGTGTCCTTGGACAAACTCGCCTCTTCCCGAGCTCTTTTCCATATCCTACAATCAATACCGTTCATTCAGCCCATGTTATTAAAGTCATTTATCAGCTTCTCCCTCTCCCTCTCTCTTAAAATAAAAAGGATTCTGCCGACAAAGTTATGTCATCTTCCGCTTCTTCCGTGGTGGGGTGGGAGATTCGCTTTTGTTGAGTCACCCAACAATCAGGCCTTGTTTATGAACTCACATTGATGGAGTGAAAGTCCTTAGAAACTGATGGGACACTGGAGTTTGGTTGCCATGGGCAATCAGCAGGCCCGAAAGTCATGACCTCCCTGTTCTGCCGCTAGTAACTAATTGAAACGATACAAATTACCACGATTCTCCGTCTGCCAATTTAGAGGCTGGTTCTGGTCAAGGGTCAGTGAAAGCCTATTCATGGAGCTATGTTTGAAGTAGCTGCTGCCAGCGCAAGGGGGCTGGGTTGGGCATGTTGGCTCCTCTGGGCAAGGCCACATACAGTGGAGGGAGTATTGCAAGGCAGGGCCAAACAATGGAGGTTGGTCATCTACCTGGAGCCCGCCCATCAAAAGGAAGAGCCGTCAGTCAGTTTATGCTACTTGTCGACAGCCCGGGACATGGTTTACTGGACAGAAATAAACGTTGTATTCAGAGTGGCACTCTGGGAATCAGCTAGGCCTAGCCGGCACATTTCAGCCGCTCGAGCATGATTCTCACTAGAGGGGACCGTGTAGCAGTGTCTTTCTGCTCCAGGATGATGTTTCCTCCAGTTCCTAATTACAGTAGAGCTACATCCTGCCCAGCCTCCCTCTGCTCCAGCCCAAACACACAGAACCCCACATAGACAAACACACAGATGCACACACACATATACACATGTGCCCCAAACAGATTATATCAATTGCCGGGAAGTACAAGGTTCCCTTTTCAAAGCACTATCAGGAAAATTGCCTCTGAAAAATGGCATTCACCCTTCCTTTATTGGGAGCAAAGAGATGCACCAATAGAAGTTAATAATTTGCAGAGAAATCGTTCTGCAGGAAGCTCTAAGTGAATCCTCACTCGGTGAATTTGAGGAATTTTGCTAAAGGCTTACAAAGGGCATATGACAATGCGATGGTTTACTTGGAATTCTTAAAAACCGCATAATAGGAACAAGGCCGAGTATTTAGAACTAAAATTCGCAAAGTGCTTTACAGGCATTAAATTGTGTCCAATTTACGCTACTTACCTTTTATGCCACATTGTCTGCGTATGGTCTTCCCCCTTAAACTATGACTTGGTTCGGAGCAGGACTTTGGCGGGGAGCATTCTTTGTCTCTCCAGCACTTAGCACGTTGCCCAGAACACAGTAGGAACTTAATAAATGCCTTTAACTGCTGCTGGTGATTAGCGTCTGATTGGACTCTGGGAGGTGGGTGCCACAAATATGATTGTGCGCATTTTACAGATCCTAGGTCCTATTTGCAGAATAGGGGACTACAAACAGGATGTTAGAACAGAGAATATTCGAGCTGGCAGAAATCTCAGACAAGATTTAGTCTAACCCCCTCCTTTTACAGACAGGCAAACTGAGGCCCAGAGAGATGAAGTGACTGGAGCTAGAAAGGAAATGGAGATTCACAGAGACAATGTGACTTAGTCTGACATTAATAAGTTAGGATTTGAACCCAGGTCTTACTGATTTCGGCCTAGCACCTTGTCCTCTGAGTCTGAATCACCCTGTCATGAAAAGAAATGAATTCAGATTTAGTTCCAATGTTCAAACGATGAAAGCCTTGTATTTGACATGCACTGTCTGATTCAGCAGTTAGGCTTAGCTGTTTATTTATTATGGGGGGGTTGATATATCAGGAAATAATCATGGCATTTAAAAAAGTCATAATTACTTTTAAAGTATTTTCTTTAAATAATATACACAGAGAAAGGGCCTGGACCTGTGACTTCCCTGGTGAATGATACTTCCAGATCAGTTTCACATCCTGGTCCCGACCTATATTCCATCCTCACTGACCATCAAGCTCCCTCCTACCTTCTTTGAGCTAACTCCATTGGCCTTGTCTGGTCTATATAAGGTCAGCTAAATGGCACAGCAGATAGAACTCTGGGCTTGGAGACAGGAAGGCCTGAGTTCAAATCTGGCCTCAGACACTTCCTAGCTGTGTGAACCTGGGCAGGTCACTTCACCCTGTGTACCTCAGTTTTCTCATCTATCAAATGAGCAAACCACTTCAGTATCTTTACCAAGAAAATCCCAAATGGGGTCATGGAGAGTTGAACCCAACTGAAAATGACTAAACAGTGATTATTCTACCTACACAACTCTTCATCTCCTCTCTCCATGCCTTTGCATCAAACATTCTGCCTCAGACACCCTTCCAGTGTTAAGCGCTGTTCAGGTATGGCTTGCTAGATGAAGCTTTTCCTCATCCTCCTCCAACTTACATGCTAGTGCCTGCCCTTCTTCCCAAAAGGCCTTACATTTAGCCACTTTGCATATGTTTGTATTTTCTTTATTATTTTTACGTATATACTAATGTATGTACGTGTTATGCTCTCCATTCGTGTGGAAATTCCTTGTGAGGAGGGATTTGCTTCATTATTTGTACACATATCCACAGCAACTAGCCTAGTTCCTGGCATATAGAAGGTATTTAATAAATGCTTATTGATTGATCACTTGGTTAGTAAACTCCTTTTGCTATTGCAGATCAGTCGGTGCTCGGCACTTTATCATCTGGGACATATCTAGTGGCCTTGCCCAAGGTCACCCAGCCCATATGAATCGAAGTAGAATTGGAATCCAAGTCTTCCTGGCTCTGAGGCTGATTCTCCATAGAAAATAGCAAGTATGCCTAAGCAGGTGCCCACAAACTTTTAGCTTCAATTTGAGATCCTTGAAGACAGAGATTATTTTTCATTTTGTCTCCCCACCGCCTCGTCCAGTGCCCAAGCAGTGAAAGTATTTAATAAATGCTTGTGGAATTGAATTGGATTGAAAAGCTCTGAATCCACTAAAGAGATAAGAATAGCTCCTCCATGAGCCTAGTGACTCTCGGAGCTATTGAAAACCAGACAGGAAGGTGACACACTTCCACATTTCGACATTACTATGCATGAGGGCCCCGGGGAGTCCGCCCTCCCAATGGCTCCCAATGCAGACTTCATTCCAATGCCATATGCTAATCAATGCCAATGCTTGCACAGGGTGGGTTTTTCCAGCCTTATTTGCTCTTTAAGAACCGCCAAGATGATACAAAGAGCTGTAATTACAAAAACAAGGGGAGGCAAGGTCAAAGTCTATACTGACACATAACTGAGGAGAACGTTGAGCCTCGAGTCATAGATTTAGAGCCAATAGGGATCTGACACTACCTAGGGAAACTGAGGCCCAGAGACATTAACAACTTGCTGAAGGGGACCTGGGACCAGACCTGTGATTTCATTGACATAGGAAATCTATAGCTGAAGAAAATTCCTTTTCCAACACAGGGCAGCATCCTATCAACAAATCATCAAGTATGTGACTTGTTCAAGGTCACACAGTCAGTATGTACCAGGAGTAGGACATAAACTCCGGGCTTCCTTCAAGGTAACTTTCTATGACTCAACAAATGCTTATTGATCAAAACTGATTGAATTGGCAAGTGATCGTGGAGCCAGACATTAGTTAGAAGGGTTTTAATTTTCTTGTCCACAGATCTGGGATGCTTTGACTGGCAATACTCAGTCTATAACATTTAAAAGGTCTTCATTCCAAGTAGAAGTCTTGTATATGAGAGAAAATCTAAGGCTTGACGCTTCTAGGTTAACGGTCTTTTTCTAAGTCCCCATGGACCCAAAGTCATCCTTAGCTGTCTGCAGAGAAACTAGAGGAGGAGGCCGTGGTCCTGAACTGTAGATCAAGAAGCTCTTTCGGTCTTCTGTGCATTATAGCTGTTTGTGCAGAGAACAAAAGATCCAAAGTCTCCATAGCTATTAATTCGACTTCACAAGCATGAAATTTACAGAGACACGTAGGAATTCATCACGGAAACCTTTTCCCCTTGTCATTCTCTGACTGCTGAAGAGTGGGCATACTCCTGGATTTGAATGTTAATAATAAAAAAAGATCAGACTTCCTCTTCATACCCCTGCTCCTTGCTCCCTGGCCCCTTCCCTCCCTTTGCTACAGGGGAATGTCTTGAGGAGTTGACCTTTCTGGGTGGGGGGTGGGGGTGGAATCTCAACCTTTGCATGCAGCACTGACTTTTCTGAAGATTTTGATCAATTTTATGATCCCCTTGAAAGTCAACTGCTTTCTCTTAATAAATAAAATACACCCATTATAGGAGACTGATAATTCAAGGAGCAAAGGGGATGTTGGAGAGAACATCACCAGAGACAGAACAGTTCATGTTACCTGATTAGATCCCAAACCAATGGCAATGACTGGTTTTGCTCATTTAACCTGTCTCCAATCAGAGTCCCCCCGTCATTTAGCTGCAGGGTGGATGTGTTCATACTGAACTATTAATCTGTTTCAAAATGCCATAACATTTCCATGAAGAACTTCCTAATTTTTTTTTCAGAAATTAAATGTCTGTTTAAAGTTCATCCCCTCCTGCTGCGACTAATTGAAATGAGATTTGGTTTGTCTTTATGACATGGAAATGGGACGGAGTTTCATAATAATAACAATAATGATAACTCTATAGATTTTAGGACTAGTAGTTAATAATTATAGGAAGATGTGGAGAGGAGAGGAGAGGAGGAACGTGGCATCCACAGGCTCCCCTCCCTGGTTATTTGTGGGGAGCTGTGAGTGCGTGATGCGTTCCCAACGCCAACTTCCGAATGTTGTGACTATTTCCAGGGGACGTCAGATTCGGGAGCAAGAGCATCATTTGTTTAGCCTCAGAACGTTGTTTACCTTCTACAAACTGATGAATACATTAACATCCCGAGAAACCAGATCAGACTGAACGGTGGAAAGGCAATGTGTTATTGGATAGGGTTCTAAACCCAGAGTCAGGAAAACCCGGGTTTGAAAGTCATTTGAGATATTCATTGGGCCACCTCGGGCAAGTTGCTTGACCCATCTGAGCTTCAGCTGCCCTTCCTGCAAAATGAAGGACCTGAATTTCATGGCCTCTCTGGTCACTTCCAGCTCTAAATCTGTGATCCTAAAATCCTGCATCGCCTTTGTGACAGAGCCGTCCTGGACAAAGAGGGCCTGAGAAGGAATAATGGTAGCAATAATAGTTCATATTGCTGTACTGCACAGGAATTTACAAAGCCTTTTACATACCCCATTTCACTGAATTCTTACAATACAAAGTTGGTACTATTATCATCCCAATTTTACACATGAGGAAATTGAGGTTCAGAAATGTTAGATGATTTGCTCAGGGGCACACAGCTAGTTGTGTTGGGTGGGTTTCATGGGATCATACAGTTTGAGCTTGAAGATCCTGGAAGCCATAGAGTTCAGTGTCCTCACTTTACATTTGAGAAAACTAAGGCACTAATGCCAACAGTCACACAGCTAGGAGGTGTCTGAGGCAATATTTGAACCCATTTTCTTTCACTCCAGAACCAGTATAAGTAAGACAACCATACCTCTAAAAGAAAATATGTTGCCTAAGGAAATAGAGATTTCCCTATCATTTGAGGTCTTCCAGCAGAAGATGTAGGATCATTTGTCAGGGAAATTCTAGGATATTCTCAGTCAGGTCTGAATTTGACTAGTTGACCTCTACCAAGTCTGAGATTCTAGGACTCTATGTGAGCCACACATGCCCTCTCAACCTACATACCTTTTGAAATCATTTGCTTCCTTCCAGGCCCACTCCTTTCACCTTCTGTGATGCCCCCAGGTGACAGCAATCTCCCCATCCCTCAGTTCCCTAGGCATTCTGTCTGTATCTTTGCTTTGCCCCAGTGAACTCCCATACCATTATCTTGGGAAATGTTGTATTTCCCAGTAGATAATGTCGTCCTCGTAGGTAGAGGCCATGCTATTTTCTTTTTTGTGTCCCTAAGCCCCTATCACAGTACTTAGTAGGGGCTCCATTGATTTTGGTGGCAAGGATAAATGAATCCTGCCATCACCATGACTGCCTCACCTCCTTGGCACAATGGAAAAAAGAACAAGGCAACATTTAGTAAAAGAGTTGGAACTCACAGAGAAGACTATGTAAGCAGTGGAGGCAGGAATAATTACCATAGAATACCTTCAAACTTAGAAAGTTCCTACCATGAGAACACTAGCTTATTTGTTTCTCATGACCACCCTGGAAGGTAGGTACTTCAGGTTATTAATTATTCTTCCTATTTCACCAACACTCAGAGAAGTTGTGACTTTGCCAGGGTCAAACAGCTCATTTATTGGAGAAGGATCTTCAACCCAGGTCTTCCTGACTCCACATCTATGAGCTGCCTCAAAAGCAGAGGTGAATATGGTAATCTAGTATGATGATGATGGTGGTGGTGTTTTAGAAAACTAAAAAAGACCATAAACAAGCAGTCAGAATTATACACCACTATGCTTCTTAAATAACAGATTTTAAATGCCCATAATGCAAATGTGAATGCCAAAATATTCTTGAGAATTCAATAATACTGGAATCAGATCATTACCAGTAACTGAACTATAGGCTACCATGGACTGGACATGACATTGATCCAGAAAAACTTAAGAACACCAGTTTGAATTCATGTCACCCTCACCAATACTCAATCCCTGCAAACTCTCAGGAATGAAAAGCTCTTGAAATATAGAGACTAAGCACATTAAGTGAAAACCAGATTGGGACAGGATGAGATCCATTTCGGCACCATCATCCTATTTGCTATAGGGGTTGTCCGGAAGATGCTTTCCGATAAGAGGCAGCATGGTGTTTTCGGTGGATAGAGCAGTAGAACTGAAGTCAGGAAAGGCTGAGTTTCCATATGACCTCAGATACTTCATAACTATCTGACTCTGGGCAAATCACTTAACTTCATCTGTAGAATAGGAGTAATGATGATAGCTCTTGCCACTCAAGGATCTTTCAATGATTAAATGAATAAGATGATATATTAAAGCACTTTGAAAACCTTAAATTACCATATAATGCCCCACCTATCTATCTGCAGAGTACTTTATACCAAACTAAAATAGAAATAAGGACCACTAAACCATAAAGATTCCTGCAAGCAATACAATTCACTTAGAAAACTACATATTGCCTACTTTATGTTATTTTAAAATTTTTCTTGCATTAAACATTTCCTAATTACATTTTAATCTGGTACGAGCCACACTCGGGAGTGTTGCAGGCTGCATGTGAGCCAGCAGCCATGGCACCGACAGCTCTCCTTTGCATAGGATCTCCCTCCAAACTCAGCTTAGCGGATGAGCATCCAGATTAAGAGCTCCACCTCCATCCCAGCAGCCTTCTCCTCACTCTGGCACCGCCCCCTCCTCTGACTGGTGAATTCATTCCAGAACCTCCCACGCTAGTCATTTGCTCTTCAAACCTGGACCAACCCATGACTCCTCAGAAAACTTGCCAATCTTCACCCAATCCAGGTATCCTCCCTCTAGCCTCCCTCTAGTTGCTTTTCAGCTCCCTTTTATCTGTTGTCTCCTCCCATCAAAACATAAGCTTCGTGAAGGTAGGGACTATTTGTCTTTCTTTTTGCACATGTCAGTGTTTCCAGCACTTAACTCAGTACCTGGCCCAGAGTAAGCACTTAGTAAATGCTTATCACCTTGCTCGTCTGTCTGTCTGTCTATCTGTCTATCTATCTGCGTCTGTCTGCTCATCAATCAATCTGTCTATCTGACCCTCACAACAAATCTGAAAGGTAGGTGCTGATACTCCCATTTTAGAGATAAAGAAGCAAAGGTTTGGAAAGATTAATAATTCAAGTAACCTTAATTTAAAGTTAGCTATGGTTAATTAATGTCTGAAGAAGGATTTGGAATGCCCTTTCATCATGAATCCATAGATTTGACAAGCTACAGCGTCTGACATCAGGGCCACAGATGTGAGCTGTGTTCAGGAGGCTCTGTGTGTGAAGTCTACATAGAAACAGCCCACACTCTGCATGAAATGCAGATGAACACAGGCTTTCCAAAAGAATACTGAGATCCCTTGAGGATTCAGGGTGCCCTAGAAATGAGTGGTGAAAGCAGAGAACATTCACCTGAGATAGAGAAAAGAGATGTCACCAGACATAGGCCAAGGCTGCCCCAATCAGGTGAACTGGTGGCATTTGAATGAAGCCACACCACAAAACTCTGGGCAGTGCCTTCCAGGAGAAAGCTGCTCCAATGGCTCCTCCCTTTTGGAGCTGGCTGTCTGTAAACTTGTCACTTTTCACACACAGCAATACCCTTTGAAAAACTAGTCATTGTACCCTTTGACCCAGTAACACCACTAGTAGGTTTGCTCCCCAAGGTGGTCAGGGAAGAACAAAAATAACCTAGATCTTCTAAAATACTTCTAGCAACTCTCTTTGTGGTGGCAAAGAACTGGAAATTGAGGGGATACCCATCAGTTATGGAATGGTTAAACAAGTTGTGGCATAGAATTGTGATGGAGTACTATTGTGCTATAAGAAATGATGACCAGGTTTAGAAAACCATGGAAAGGTTTGCAGAAAATAATGAATAGTGAAATGAGCAGAACCCAGAGAATATTGTATACAGTAACAGCAAAATTGTCCAAAGAATAACTGTGAACAATTAAACTATTCTGAGTATCATAAATATTTAAATAAACCACAGAGGACCTATGTAGAAAGATGCTATCCATCTCCAGAGGAAAAAGTGATAAATAGAAGCATGCATCATATGGTTTGATACATATATGTATGTACTCACATATACATAAACATATATCTGTGTCATATGGTGGTCTTCTCTAGTGCAGAGTGGGGAGGGAGGGAGACAGTTTGGAACTTAAAATGTAACAAAAAATAAATTAAAATCTAAAAGAAGATATTCATTGATCTCTTGTTTCCTTATCACTTTCACTCCCCAAATTATCTCTTCTCCTACTCAGTGGACTGTCCCCTTGAAGCAAAGATTAAAAAAAAGAAAGTCAAAAAGCAGTTCAATTGAGTTGTGCCTAACAATATTTGAAGATGCACTGTTCTGAACCCAGGGTTCCCCACCTCTACAAAAAGAGATGACTGTAGCCTTTTCCCACTCAGCTCTGGGGCCAAGATTGGTCGTATAATTCTACAGAGTTCAATTTCTTAATCATTGCATGCATTGTTTTCTTGATTCTGCCTCTTTCTACCAATTCTAAGTTTCTCCAAGTTTCTCTGAAATTCATCATTTCTTATGACTACCACATAATGTTAGTTGATCTTTCAAATGCATTATTTCTAGCTCCCCAACTAGACTGTGATAAAAATAACAATCACAGCTAACATTTATGTTGCACCCACTATGTGCCAGGCATTGTGCTAAATTCTTTAAAATTATTATCTCATTTGACCCTCATAACCCTAGAAAGAAGGTGCTATAAGTTCAATGAGGGCAGGAATTATGTCTCATTCATCCATTCATCAAAACAACATGGCGGTATTAAATGGGTTGTAATGGGAAAAGACCTAGATTTGGAGCCAGAGCATCTGGGTGCAAGTCTTACCTCTGAGTCTTACTACTGGTAAGACTTACTGCCTTTGATCTCACCTCTATACAACTATTTTCTTGACTGTAAAATGTGAGAGCTGGACTAGATGACTTCTGAAGTCCTTTCTTATTCTAAACCTGTATTATTCATATCACACTCATGAGGTAGGTGTAGTGATCACCCCCATTTTACAAATGAGGAAACTGAGGCTAATGATGTCTAAGAGATTTGATCAAGATCACATGGCAAGGAAGCAGCAAGGTGAAATTCAAACCTAGTTCCTGCAGTTCCCTGCAGGAAGTAAATAAGGAAGGCAAGAAAGAAAACAGGAAATGCTTGTTAAGTGCCTAACAGGGGTCAAGCACATTACAAATGTGATCCCTTTTATTTCTCACAACCACCCTGGGAGGTAGCTGTTACTGTGATCCTATTTTACAGTTGAGGAAACTGAGGAAGACATAAGCAAATGACTTATCCAGAGTCACATAGCTAGTAAACATCTGAGCTGGTTTTGAACTCTGGTCTTCCTGACTCTAGGCTCAATGCTCTCTCCATTGTACCATCTAGATGGCACTAAGAAGGCATTCAGCCTTCTCATGAACATATCTGCCAAAGATGCCTCCCACCCTCCCATAGCAGCCCTATTCCATCTGGCACAGCTTTTCCTTTGCATTAAGTGTGTTCCTCCCAAATGTCCCTGCTTTGCCCCTAGGCAGAGCCAAATACTTCCATGTGGTAGCCCCTGTCTGACTCGATGAGCTCTAACTGGGTATGGAGCTGCTCAATTGAGTGCTTCCTTCATCCTTTTCAGCAGTATTCCTAATGAGTGAGCTCCCAGGGCCCTGTTTTAGATGACCTATTAAATCCCTTCCTGCCCTAAAAAGGTCTTGGTCTGTTGTTAGTTGAGGAGGCCCCAAGAAGAATGATTTTGTCTCTGTGAGAAAATGCCGAAGATAGGTACAACAGAAAAAGAAGCCAAAGGATGAAGAGTATGTGGAAAGGGCCAAAAAACTTGGGTTCTATTCAATCTCTGACATCTACAGATTGTGTGACCCTGGGCGAGTCACTTACCCAATCTGTGTTCTAGGAAGCTCTCTAAAACTATAGGTTACAGCAACACCAACAGTAAGTGCTAGCCTGCATTGGTGGAAGAGATGCCCCCAAAATGACAAATCCATTCATTACCCCATGGAAAAATGTTTTCAGAGCTGTCCTAGCTGGGCAGTTCTAGTATGCATCTCCTGCGGTCTCACAGAGACACTAGAAGGACCTGGGTTCAAACCTACTCATGACAATTCTCTAGCAGGGGAAATAGCTTCACTTCTCCTAGACTCAGTTTCCTCAGCTGTAAAGCAGCTTAATAATAGAATAGGATCATTGTATCAGTCAAATGAGAAAATGACTATAAAGCATTTTTCATATTTTCAAGTGTTATTCAAACATCAATTTATTATTGTCATATCTGTTAGCTCTTGAGTCCAACAATGTGCTTAATTATGAGGAAGTTTTCCTAAAATCTCTTCTAGATGAAGACCATTTCTCATCAGGACCTGCTTGAGTTCTTACAAATACTTCCTTATACTCTTTTTTTTTTTTTTGCCCAGAAAGTTAGAAATAGCTGCGTGCCGTGAACAGCGCCTGTCATGTTCATCATTTTTAGATCTGCCAATGAGAAATGAGCCTGCAAGAGAGCTGAGAAAATTTTCCACAAATTTATAAAATTCTTTGAACATGAATGTGCAATCAAATCTTCTTATGAAACAATAATGGATCATTTTCTCCCCCAAATGAAGAAAATAAAGGAATAAAGAGGGGATAAATAGCTCTAGTACCACTAGCTAATTCTGTTTGCAATTTTCCAGATTCCAGATGAATGGCCACATAGTGCACCCATTCTCCTAGAGGGTTCAGAATGTTCAAGCTCTGTCGTGAGGTCCACATGGATCATGGCGATTACAGGGCACAATGGCCCAGCTGTCATTCTTGGAGACTGAGACTAAGAACTGTTTGATTTAAGAACTCGAGCTGAGAATCTCCCCAAATCAGCAGAATGAAGCAGAGGACTGCCAATCCTTCCACTATTCCCTCCAAGAGCAGGAAAACATTTCTAGGCCTGGGTTCTGCTGTTTCTTCCAGGCTCAGCTCCAGATCAGATTCATGAATTCAGTCCAATACAAAATGTAGTATTAAATGCCCACTGTGTGCCAGGCACATGGGACGTGCTGGGGGCACAGATGTGAAGTCTTTGCTTAAGTCCCAATCTCAGCATCTGTTCTCCTTGGTCTCCTTGTGTCAATGCCTCTTCTATACCCATATAGCTGTCATTTGGTTTCCAAAGTAATTTTTCTAAAGTGTAGGTCTGGATGTGTTAGCTAGGTGGCGCCATAGTGGACAGAGCACTGGGCTTGGAATAAGGAACACTAATCTTCCTGAGTTCAAATCCAGCTTCAGACACTTACCAGCTCTGGGATTTCAGGAGGGAGAGAGTTCAAATAACTAAGGAGGTGAGGAAAGCCAAGCCTTGCAGGATTTTCTCCTCTATACTCCATTTCATGAGTATTTTTTCCATTGTAAGTTCCCTTAAGCAGATACACATACAGCCAGTCACACACTGATTTCAATTGCCTTTGAAATATTGTCTCCTTGTGTCATTTAGGTCTTTTCTCTGAAAATTCCACTGAAATGTATGGAGTCTACTTTTGTCCTACATTTAGAACTGGCAAAACCCTGAACTCAGACCCTGGAACTGCTCTGGCCTCTGGTAGAGGGTCTTGGGTCTTGCCCACAACCAGGTCTGTAGTTTGCTTCCCGGCTTCAAACAATGCTGCTGCTCTGGTAGTCCCTCCCCCGTCTCCAGCTCCCTTTAGAAACTGCCTTCCCTTGTTCATGAAGGGCAGGGACTGTATTGCCCACTTGTATCTTTTTTGCTTAGGACGAGGCATGCAGTAAGTTTTTAATAAATGCTCTATCATCCAGCTAGCTGTCATGTATCAGTCTGTCTAGACGAATTCCCTCATTTTAAGGATGAGGAACTAATACACAGAAGAAATGACAGATTTACTCAAAGTGCCATAGTCAGAATGAAATCTCAGGTCCTCTGACTCCAAATTTAACTCCCCCTGTATTATAGGCAGGGCCTATATCCAGGGATTCCCCATCTCCCTGTATTCTGCAGATGAGCTACTAGGAATGACTTGGGAGTGACCTGAATTTAGAAGATCGATCCCTTAGTGGAGTGGGCAGCCTCCAGAGATAATGGCCTGTGCCTCCTTGGATGTCTTCAAACACAGGCTAGATGACCACTTGTCAGGTACTCTGAAATGGGAATTCCCTTTGGGGATAGAGTGAGGTCCTTTCCAGTTCTTAAAGTTTATGAATTTGTGAACCCCAGGTCACCTTGAGCCAGAAATCTCTCAAGTTAGAGTTGAATGACTGTATAGAATCTCTGCTTGGTCATATGACTATAGCACTCATAACCAGAGAGGTAGTCCAGTGAATAAAGCACTGAACCTGGACTCAGAAAGACCTGAGTTCAAATCCAGCCTCAGATATGAGCTATGTGTGATCCTGGGCAAGTCACAGTAATCTCTGTTTGCCTCAGTTTCCTCAACTGTAAAATAGGGATACTAATCACATATCTCACAGAGGTGTCATGAGCATTGATCAGGATCATAACTGTAAAAAGTATTTAGCACAACGTCTGCAAATAGTAGATGTTATGCCTTCCCTTCCCAATATTGCTGTGAATTTCAAATGAGGTCATATTTAAAAAGCACTTTTCAAAGCTTAAAGTGCTATATAAATGCTATTACATGTCTATGTATACCTACACACACACACACACACACACACACACACACACACATATATATATAAAACATTATCATCATCAGTATTATTAGGTCTCAGGGGAGCAGGATGGGCAAAGGAAGGATATTACAGCATTCAGCCCAACTGGACAAGGGTTTAAAGGCATCTTCTCTCATCTTCTTCACAATAATAATGACTCTTTGGTGTTTTACAATAACTTTTCAGATGCTTTGGTGTTTGGAGAAACTCTGTGACTGCATGAGGACGGGAAAATCCTCTAACAGGGCAGACTGCAACCAGCCTTCTCATGCCATGGGAATCTTGTCCAGGGTTTCTGTCACATAGAATATGTTTGATGATCTATTACTCAGCATACAAGAAGCAGATGCATCAGCACAGATAAAAAAATGATGATCACTAGCATTTAGATTGCATGATAGGATTTGCAAGATTTTCATAAACTTTAAGAATTGTATTTGTGGTAGAACGTATCACAGACATTTGGGCAGGTGTTTATGCCAACTTTCTTAGTATACCACCTGAGTAAATAACCCTTTCTGAAACCTAATTAAATCTGAGTAATTGGTATCAACTCATTATCATGATGGGAAGCACATGAGTGGTGGGCTCAGAGCCATAGCTTTAGAAAGACAACCTCCAAGCTCTTAGGGCCAACCCTTGAGCACTGAGTAGCCATACTCTGGGTACCCAACTCATCAAGATGAATGCTCCTTTTCTAAAAAACAAGGCTCAAAATAATCATAAAATCAAAGATTTAAAGCTGGAAAGAACCTTAGAGGACCTCTAACCTAAGCCACTCCTTTCATAAGTAATAGAGCTAAGACTCAGTCATCCTTACCCAGTTTCACATGGGCAGGAAGCAAGAGAGTTGGATTGAAATTTCCATTGGATCTGATTCCAGAGCCAATCACCTTTCCACCCATAATGCTTCCTCACAACCAGCTATGTACTTGTAAAGTACTATGTACTGAAAATTCAACAGAATGAGCTGCCATCTTTCCTACAAAGGCCCCAACTCTCAGAGACGTCAAATTTCATTAAGTTTCTTGAAAACAGTCTAGTAGCCATGGGAGAGTCCAACTATTCAGACATCTGCTGGAAGCACTCCCTTGGCTCACAGCAAAGCAGTTAACAAATTCCACTGCAAATAAAATTTGTGTTCCCTATCTGTTCCCTAAGAACCATTTGTTTTCAAAGTTGGGATGCCGTTTAAAGCTGAAGTGGGCTGGAGTGACAGTCATAATCCAACCCCTTTCTTTCATAGATGAGGAAACAGATCCAGAGAGTTGAAGTGAGACCTTGGATAACACAGGGAATAGACAGCAGGCTAGCATTTGAACCCAGGTCTTCTGGGTCCCAATGCAGGTCTCTTTCTACCATACCACAGCTACCAAAAATCAAATAATATCACTGCTTAATGGATTAAGAAGAATTAAAAACCTCCTTTTAGACTATGAGTGGATGAATAACTTTTTTGAGCTTTACAATAACTTTTCAGATACATTGATATTTGGGGAAATTCTGTGATCTCATCAGGATGGGAAAATTCTCTAAAAAGGCAGACTATAATCTGTCTTCTCATGCCATGGGATTCTCGTCCAGGGCTTCTGCCACATAGAATATGCTTGAAAATGTTTGTCTGACTCACTGATCTATTACTCAGCATATAGGAAGCAGATGCATTAACACAGACAAGGAAATAATAATTACTAGCATTTGGATCACATTTTAAGACTTGCAGAGCACTTTACAGTTGTCATCTCAGTTAGGTGACATCATAGTGCATAGAGCACTGGTTTAGAGTGGGGAAGATTTATCTTCCTCAGTTCAAATCCCCAGACACTTACTAGCTGTTTGACCCTGGGCATAACTTTGCCTCAGTTTCCTCATCTGCAAAATGAGCTGGAGAGGGAAATGGCAAACCGCTGTAGTATCTTTGACAAGAAAGCCCCAAATGGGATCACGAAGAGTTAAATATGATTGAAAAATGACAGAAAACACCTCATTTAATCCTCACAGCAATTCCAAAAGTTAGGTATTATTATTAACTCCATTTTACAGAGAAGAAAACTGAGGCTGAGGGAGATTAAATGGCTTGACCAGAGCAATTCAGCTAGTAAGTATCTGGGGACACATTTGAACACAGGTCTTTTTGACTCCAAGTACAATATGCTCTATCTACCTTGCCACCCAGATGCCTCTAATACAAATTACTTTAAACACAAAGACATGTAAGGTGGGTGAGCTTCTTCCTGACTACAGGGAGGCTTAGGAGAGGATTACTGAGGAAGTAATAACTTATCTGAACCTTGAAGGAAGCTTGGTAGTTTAAAAAGTGAGGTCAAAAAGAGAAGAATTCTAGGTATGGGGAGCCATGTAAACCAAAGCTCTGGCACAAAGGGAAGGAAGGTGCTATGTGGTGAAGAGCTCCTCTTCCGGCTTGGATAGACTGCATAAAAAGGAGTCATGGGAAGTAAAAAATCCCAGAATCAAAGAATTGCTGTTGGGAGGGACCTCGGCAGCCATCAAGACCTGAAAAGGATCCTCTGGATCACCCAGTAGTCATCCATTCCTGGCTCTATGGGCATGTATGCAAATGAGGCCACCAATGTCTGGGTAGGTGCATGTTGTCTTAACCTCTTTGTGTCCTGTACATCTTTGACATTCTGATAAAACCTAAAGACACCTTCTCAGAGAACTTTTTTAAATAAACATTCTTAACATAAAATAATTTTATTTTAAATAAAATAAAATATATGGAGTGTCAAAGGAAACCAATCACGTTAAAATGCAATTTTTTAAAAAAGTGTACCCCAGGTAATGCCAGTGGAAGTCCCCCTTGAGGACAGGGGAACGCTCTTTCATGTCTTTGTATCCCCAACTTCTAGCACATAGAAGACACTTAGCAAATGTTTTTTTGAAGAATTATTCATTCTTTATTTGATGAAATAACATTAGTAATAGAGATGGAAGTCAGATGATTGAAGGTTTTAAATGCTATGGTAAGGATTTTGTATTTTATCCTAAAGTAATAGGGAGCCATTAAAAATTTTATAGTAGGGGGAAGGGAAGGGAATAAAATTTTATGAATAGCCTACTATGTGCCAGGCACTGTAAAAATACTAATTCATTTGATCATCACACAATCTTGTGTCACAGGCAATATTATTGCCTCAAATGTTTAGTTGAAGAAATTAAAGCACAGAGAAGTAAAGTGATTACCCAGGGACACACAGCTAGTAAAAAAAAAAAACAAAAAACAAAAAACAAAAACAAACACTGAGGCTGGATTTGAACTCAGGTCTTCCTGAGTAGGGGAACAACATGTCAAATGAAAAACTAGTGTGTATTAGTAAATATTCATTTTCCTTTAAAAGTCAAATTATCCATAATTTTTAAAAACAGCCTAAAAGGAGTTTTTCTCTTAATGTAATGTTGGTTTTGTGTTATGTTTCGAAAAGCGGTATCAGTGGCCCTATCAGGAGAACTTCACAGTGATGAAATCAACAGATCTAGACTTTTCCTCAACCCCACAAAAAATGGATATCAAAGAAAACATGGAGTGAGTCAGTCAAAGTTTGTTGATTCTTAAATCTATGGGGCTTTCAAAAGATCGTTTCAAGAACATAGAAATTCTTTGTAGACAGCCAGTTCTTGTTAGAACTCAGGTTACACCAGCAAAGGTACAGATCAGCAGAGATTAAACAGACAATAGGTAAATGGAAATCCTGCTAATGCTAATGCTGAGCCAAAGGGACTCCAGGGAAGCGAGGACTCAGCTGATGAGGATTGAGACTCAGAACTGGAGGAAAGTGCATGGAATGATGGAGCAGAGGCTTAAGGAATACTTTGAATGAGTATTTATCGGAGAAGACAACGGGGAGATTCTGGCTCCAAGGGCACTTTTTATGGGAAAGCAGAGAATGGCCTTGACAGAGATTCTCCAGTCTCTGAGGAGAAAGGTAGGAAGCTACTTGAGAAACTCAGAGCAGTAAATCACCGGGACCAGATGGTATTCAGCCAAGAGTCTTGAATGAGATGAAGTGGGAAATCGTGGCTTCGGTGACAAGGATATATAATAGATGCAGAAAAAACACCAACTCTCCCTGAAGATCACCAAGCCATTCATACATGTTTTGCAGTGAGTATGTGTTTATTTATTTAACCATGTATTTACTTACATATTTATCCATTTGGTTACTCGTTCATTTGCTTGTTTGCACGTTTATTTGTTGATTAAAGAAATGTTTGTAGGAAACAGAAGGGATCAATTTCCAAAAGTGGATAAAGTCTTTGGTAGGTTTTTTTTACTCCGTTTTTTGCTTTGAGAGGGAATGTTCATCATCTTCAAACCTTCCGAAGGGGCACAAAATGGTTTGTTTTCCCCTCCAAAAAACGTAAGAAAACTTTGCCATCATCTATGACCTGGGCAGTCTCCATTTCAATGCATACAGAACTTATCTTTCATTCCTATGTTTAGAAGTAGTTTCAGGGCCCCAAGGACCTACGGAAACAGAAGTAGAGAATGAAATAAAGTTATAGAATCATAAGACTTGGGTGGCACAGTAGATAGAGTGCCAGCCCTGCAGTCAAGGCAACCTGAGTTCAAATCCCACTTCAGATACTTACTAGCTGTGTGAAGGGGCATGTCACTTAACCCCAGTTGCCTGGGGGTAGGAGAATCATAGAGCCAGAGAACAGAGCCTGAGGGAGCATCTATTTCAATTCCCTCATTTTACAAAAGAGGGGGAACTGAATGAAGCCCATAGAGAAAAGGCTGAAGATTAGAATAGCAGAGAGAGCTGAATTTAGGCTTTGATTCAAATCTGGCCTCAGATACTTACTAGACCCATAGTCAGTCGTGTTATTGCTTTAGCCTCAGTTTCTTCTTCTGTAAAATTAGATATTTAAACTTGGCCTTTGAACTCTAAATTGGTAACTCTATGGCTGTTCCAAGATCTAACTATGGAGTGAGATCCAATAGTGCAAATTAGTAAGATATTTTGTCAGTCAAGAACCAAGATGAAACACTCAGACCCTAAGCTGTGGGCATTTTCTTGGTCCAGGATTTTATCAGCACAAGCTAGAATGACAAAAGTAAAATTCACCTTCATCCCTTGAGAATATGCCAAATGGGGATGGTTTTGCAGGAACTTGGACTCATTTCAACTCAAATAACGTTTATCCAAATCCCAGAAGACCTACTGTGAATAGTTTCTATATACCTGACAGTTACCCCCACCAATAAGCATTTATTAAGAGCCTATTCTGTGGCAGGAACTTTTGCTCGTCAAAGAAGATACAAATTAAAATGTGAAACAACTGCAAGACATAGGAACTCACATTTATGGCTGGAAGAGACTTCAGAGGTCTGCAAGTCCAATCCTCCCCATTCCCATCTCTCTCCCACCATTTTACTAATAGGTCCTTCCGTGAAGGAGCATATAATCTAGTCAATCTAATTGGTCAATAAACATTTATTTAGCACCTTCTCTGAACTAGCTATGGTGCTAAATTACCCGGGATTCAAAGAAAAACCAAAGCCAACTCCTGCTCTCAAGGAGTTTACAGCCTAACATGGCAGACAACATGCAAATGATATACAGGATAAAATGGAGATTACCAGCAAAGGGAGGACAGTAGAATTAAGAAGCCTTGGGACAGGCTTCCTATAGAAGGTAGGGTTTTAGCTGGGACTTGAAGAAGCCAGAGCATAAGTCACAAAAGAACTTGACTGGCCAAGAAAAAACTGAACTGAGGTTTGGTAGATCTTGCAGGTCTGGACAAGCCAGAAACCATGGGTTATGTTTCTGAGCTAGAATTAGCAAAGATGGTATTAGGGAAAATGCACTTGGCTTGGAGTCTAAGGACCTGAGTTCAAATTCTGATTTAGCTATTCCTACATTTACGGCTGTGCACAAGTCACATGAAGGGCACCTAGTAGTACAGTGGATAGAATACCAGATCTGGAAATAAGGAGACTCATCTTCCTGAGTTCAAATCTGACCTCAGATACTTCCTAGCCATGTAACCATGGGCAAGTCACTTAATCCTGTTTGCCTCTGTTTCCTCATTTTAAAAATTAGATGGAGAAGGAAATGGCAAAACCACTTCAGTATCTCTGCCAAGAAAACCCCAGAGGGGTCATAAAGGGTCAGATATGAGTGAACAACAGTGAAAATCACACCATCCCTTGGCTGTAGTTTCTTCATCTGTAAAATAAGGAGGTTATATTGCATGATGGATAAGGTCAAAGCATGATGTGGTTATATGATAATAATAGTTTGCATGATAAAACTAAGAATAAGCTGAGGCTGGTAAGGAGAATGATGAATGGAGGAGCTAAATTAGGGGAGTGATAAGACCATGGCTTAGGAGGATGACAGCAGAGAGCGGATAGAAGGCTGTCCTGAACAATACATTCTTCCTTGGTTTGTCTTCCAAGAAGAATGACCTCTGGACTATAAAGGACGGAACACAAATAGCTAACAGGGAGTTATTACCCAAGATTAGTGAGAAATACTAAGAATGAATGAGTGAATGAATGAATGAAAAACTATCTAAGTGCTTAAAGAGCCTTACTGATGTGTCAATTAGGCTAGTAGATGGTGAACACAAGTAGAGAGACACACACACACACATACACATACACACACACATATACACACATGTTCACAGCCCACAGAGGCATCCTAGCCAGATGACACAGATACTCAGAGCAAGGAGGGAGGATCATGGTGCCTGCAATCCTATCTGGCCCCACATCAATGGGATTAAAATTAGGTCCCAGGCTTGCTCCTCTTCCTCTGCTACCAGTGAGAGGAAGTAAGTGTTGTCCACATGCAGGAGGATCAGAATGATGGTCACGCTTCTGTTCCTGGCCCCCAAAGACGGCCATTACTATTCCGAGCATGATGACCAGTAAGCCCAACCTAATTATGGGCAAATTGATTAAGAGTCGCATGATCTCAGGATTAGCACCGGGGCAGATGCTGCTTAACACAGCAGCCAAAGACCCAGAGGAGGAAACAGCAGCTGGCGGAGCTCAGAAAGTTGTTCAAAATGACCCTGAGTTTGAAGTTACTTAAACTCAAATCATCAGTGTATCTAATAAAAAATAATGATAACAGCTAACCTTTATATAGTGCTGTGCTAAGTGCTTTACAGTCATTTTGTTTGATCCTCAGAGCATCCCTGTAAGGTAGGTAGTATTGTTATCCCCATTTTACAGTTAAGGAAACTGAGGCAAAAGGAGGTTTAATGACTTGCCTAGGGGCACACAGCTAGTATCTAAGGCCAGATTTGAACTCAAGTCCTCCCAACTCCCAGTCTACTGATCTACCCACAGAGCCACCTAACTTTAATTCCTAGGTTGACATCTACTTAGACCAGGGGTTCTTTACCCTTTTTTATATTGTGGACCCTTTGGACAGTATGATGAAGCCTATACAGGCCTTCTTGGAATAGCATTTCTAAATGCATAAAACAAAATATATAGTATTAGAAAGGAAATCAATTACATTGAAATGCAGTTATGATTAAAATAGAAATAAATATGTACATATGTGTGTTTGTGTGTATATATATGTATTATGTGTGTGTGTATGTATATATACATATATACATACACATACACACACATACACATACTTAATGAGTTTGAGGATCCCAAGTTAAAAACTCCTAGTGTAGGAAAAATTATATCAAAGACTCGGGCTTTGTTTGCTTTGAGCTTGGCCACTGGAGAAGATTCTGGCAAAAAGAAAGTCCAAACCTAAGACCTCAACCCAAATATAGGCTTTTCAAAAGACAGTCAGCTCTGGAGTCCTGCTTGGGTCAACAGGCAGAGCAGGGAGAAAGGGGACGAAGGCACCAAGAGGCAGATTTAGGCTAGAGGTAAGACCTTCCTAACAGGTAGAGCTGTCCAAAAAGAGGAACTGGGCATCCTTGGAAGACGGTGGAATTCCCCTTACAGGAGGATACCTACAAGCAAAGGTTGAATGACCATTTGTTGGGGCTATCCAGAGGTTCTTGACTTTTGTGGGTCTGTTCAAGGCTCTTAACTGTCCCAGATCATGTGATCATCTTTTAGGAGATGTCCATGATCCCCTAGTTTTTTATGCTCCCATCCTCTTCAGTTTTTTTTGTGTTATACTTATTTGCAATGCATTATATCTCTCCAACTGACCATAAATTTCTTGAGTGCAAGAACTAGTTTATCTGTATTTTGGTACCCCAACACTCTGTAAACTTTTAAAAGAAATATAAGGAATTATGACGTGAAGAAAATTCCTCTACCAAAGTCACTCTGCACCTGCCTCACAATTTAGAGTCTTAGGAAGTTGCTTAGACCACAGAAGTATCAAACACAATGGATGAAGCCTCCTACATTCCCAGGTAAGCCCAGATTAAAATGTAATTGGGAAGCGCCTAACAAAATAAATAAAAGTACAACTATACATACATACATGCATGCATGCATGCATACATACATATATACATACATACATATATACACATACATACATACATACATATATATATACACACATACATAACGTAAGTGTGTGGTTTTCTAAGTCAACATGTGAATCTCAGGGATCTGTTTCTATTTCAGTTCAACAGAACTGGCTTAGAGCCCTGAGTGACAGAGACTTGTCCAGAGTCATACAACCGGCAGGGTCAGAGACAAGGCTTGAACCTGGATCTTCTCAGCTGTGAGGCTGGCTCTCTGTCTACATTTTACTGCCTCTCAGTTCCCAGGAGAGAAGAGGCATAAGGATATAACAAATCCTCAAAGACAAGAAGATTTTTGTATTTGTAATCCCAGTGATTACTACAGGGCCTGTCACATAGCTGACCCTTAATAAGTATATATGGAAAGGAAGGAAGGAAGGAAGGAGGAGGAAGAGAGGAAAGTAGAGATGTAAGGATGAAGGGAGGGAGGAAGGAAGGACACAAGAAAGGGAGAGAGGGAAGGAAAGGAGGGATGGAGAAAAAGAAAGGAAGGAGAAGGAAAGAAGGAGAGGTGCTATGGGTGAGATAGCAAATGGAGGGATTGAGATGGGAAGGGAAGAAAAGAAGATATCTAGATTCCAAGGTGAGAAGAAATACTATTGAAGAACATGCCCATGGAGGTAGGGAGATTCTGTAATGTGAGATGTGGGCTTAATGGCAGGGGATTGGAACTTAGAGGGACCACAACCTCCTCTGAAAGAGCCTCTTGCTCCTAAGGACAGCATCATGCCTCAGTAGAAGGGGAATCAGAGGTCCTAGGAGCAAAGGAGGTATGGAAAAGTGGGAGGTCATGGACCCAGAAAGGAGATTTCATGACAAATGGGAAAGAAAATTTTCGTGAAGAGAGTTGAAGAGTGGGGTATAGAAATGGACCACACAATCAGAGACACACAGAAATATTTCTCTCTACTCCCTGTGAGACTTGATACTTCTAAGAGAAAGGCACAAGAAATTAGGATGAGAGGGCTCAAGATTGACATCAAAACCATTTAGAAGGGAGAACTTGAAACACGTTTCTTAAGATCTTTAAGTCCATGGAAACATAATTATAGACAGATCCAAGAAGGAATAAATAGGAGGACCGTGAATCAAAGAATAAAAGTTTAGAACAAAGAGAAAGAGAGATGGAAGAAAAAAGAGAATGAGGAAAAGAAAACCTTTTTTTGAAAAAGTACAGAAATTTTTTCAGCCTGACAAACAAAATGGAAGGGGAAGAGAAAAGGTGGGAGTTACTTACATAATTGAGGCAAAAAGAATAGAAGAATTAACTATCTAGATAAACGTAAAAGAAATTAAATAAAACTCCAAATTTGGAGAAAAGGTAATAAATGAGATGGGAGCTTGTTTGGTGATCAGAAGGGCACCAATGGGAATAAGATTGCCTCAAAGCAGATTAAACAAAAGTAATTGAAGTGACAAAGTATTTTCTTTTAAAGGAATATTATTTGTTATGTGGGATGGCTCCAGGGAAGGAGAGAAGGGGAGAAATGCTGGGGTAAATGTTGGCAATGTAAAAGCAAAAAAGATTCATAACATTTATAAAATAATAACACTCATTAATGCCATAAAAGTTCACCCTCCATGGTCCTGAAGCATTTATTTTGTGTTGAGTGCTACACTACTTCCATTGGATAACAACATGCAAGGCACAATTTTCCAACCTTGTTTGAGGTACACATGTGCCTTGTCCTAGCTCAGGATCCAAGGTGTGACAAAGCCCTAGTCAGCAATTTCTGATTTTCATGGTGTTTAGTTCAGTGGGTCACCCGAGACTCAGAGAGTTTGCAGGTTTGTCCTCAGCAGTTTCACTGACCCATGTGTGAACCAAATCAACCAAAATACTTCATGCCAGCCTTCAGTTCCCTCCATCCTGCCACATCCTCGATGCTTCTCCTTTACATAGCCAACATTATTTGTCAGTTGCTACTCAAAATTATCTCCCCACTCAAGCTAATGAGTTTATCAAAGCCCAATTAGGACTTTGGGAAGGCAGTGTGGTGGAGTGGAATGAGTACTTGGTCTGAAGCCAAAGGCCATGGATTCAAGTTTGGGTTCTGTTACTCACTAGATAGATGAAAATAGACATTTAGCTACCCCTCTGGGTCTCAGTTTCTTCATAAGTAAAATAAGAAAATTAGAGTATAGGGGGTGCCTTCCAGCTCTGAGGAAAGTGGGGAAGAAGGAGGTATAAAAAAAAGGAAAAAGGAAAAAGGAAAGAGAGAACAAGGAAGAAAGGTAGGAAGAAAGAATAATGTATGGAAGTCACTTTGCAAACCTTGAAGTGCTATGGAAATAGGAGTTATTTCTTTGCCTAGAGAGGAAATATTTGCACTGATTAAAAAAATAGATCCTTAAAATCTTGATATAATAATGCCTGAGTTCAGTTCATTTACTCACCAAAATTTCCCAGCAATTTCTCAAACTAGAAAACTAGAAGTCTGCCTTCCCCAATTTAATTCATGTCACTTTCCTTAACACACTCTTCATTCCAGCCAGAGTTGTTCCCCTAACTTCATATTCCACCTCCTACCATTATGCCTTTGCACTAGTTTTTCCCTACTCCAGGAACACTCTCCTTCACTTCCACCTGTTGGAATCTTTAACTCTTTTCACACTCTGACACGATGAAGTTAAGGACAAAGTACTCCATGGAAAACATGGTGTCCTTAGACAAACCCTAGGACCAGCTCTGGTGAATCATGCCTGTCTTGTGGATCCAGAAATCCCTGGATGAACAAAACCCAATCAAAAAAAGTATTTTATAACACATCATGAATCTCTTGCACGATTGGAAGCCCAGGGTTGGTTCAAAAACAATAGCTCAGAAATGTCTTAGTTTGCCTGAGCTGATGAGTAGCTGGTTTTTTATTTGGATTTTGTGAGGCACAAATGTAGCTGTATCCCTCTAGATACTTTGAGTCCCACAAAGAGAAGGATTCCATCAAGTAACATAGGCAACAATGAATTGAAAAAGATAAGAATGAGCTAAGAGTAACAGCACCTGACATTTATATGGGACTCCGAGGCTTGAAAAGTATAGCATACTAGTGAACAGAACACCAGGCTTTCGGAGTGGAAGTCCTAAATTTGACATATCCTATCAGTGTGCCCCAATGATATTCCACACCGGGAGGGAGTTCACTATTTGGATGAAATCACAGGTTCAGTCCAAAATAAGAAAGTGCTTTATATACATTCTCTCACTTGATTCAGGTTGGACCATATCACACATAACACCTTAACCAGCCCTCTTGCCTTATGGCATTGAAATTTCTTCATAACTTGGCCATATCATTTTCCATGTCCTCACCGTTGCACTGAATGCCCCCCATACCCAGCAGGCTCTCCCTCCTCACCTGCACCACTAGGAATTTCCAGCTTGACTCAGTTCAAACACTACTTCTGCAAACGGCCTTTCCCAGTCTCTCCAACTACTAAAGACACCCTCCTTATCTCTTTTCTTCTTTCTATATGCCTTTCATAATTTTTATGGACATGATATTTACTCATTTGGAATATAAGCTCCTTGAGGCCGGAGACAATTGTTCATTTTTCTATGTA